>NC_137795.1:100381522-100419022 GCF_963383645.1 Muscardinus avellanarius
GTTAAGTCTGTGCTTATAAAGTCTCTAGAAGGCAGCAGCAATATATACAATTTGAGTGCTAATGAATGTTTTGCTTTGAGTTTAATACAGCCTTCCAAATACCGGAGGGTTTATTTGTTGTTTTGCTTTTCTTTAGAATAAGCCATTCTCAAAGAATGTTAAAGAATTTATAGCATCAGGGAAATGTGCTGCATTCAGTAAAACTGTTTCTGGTGGCTATGCTTTGCACAATAAGTTCTCTTCCACTTACATTACAATGGCATGCAGTTTTGATAAAATAATGAAGCAATCTACTAATCCCAGCATAGTTCAAGAAAATGAGGAGCTCAGCAGTTTGAGTGTGTATGTGCACAGGCATATATGGAGGAAGAGTGATTTTCATCTGGGGGAAGTTTTTTGAATTCCTTGGTGTCCTCTTCTTGCCTATTCACTTGCAATCCTCCATTATTAACCTCCAAAGTCAAATCTTTTCAGGCCTTGTGAACTCACTAAAAAGCTTGTCTTTAGTACTACGTGGCCCGAATCTCTTTGGTATCTCTTTGGTGTTTTCTGTGGGTTTTATTTGTGTTCCCCATTCAGTTCCATTTCTGTACCCTTTATTCCTGAGTCATTGCCACCTGTACCACCTTTTGCTGAAACAGTGCTTTCAGTTTCTCTCCCCTCTTTCATCTCCTTGCGACTCCAGGTCTTCTACCTTTTTCACACCTTTTATGTAAAATGATTTACAATATTTTTATAGATTTAAGAGATTCTAGATGCTTTCTATTTAAGATTATAAAATTTTGCTTTGAATACTCATTTTTTTCTTTGCATGTTTTAGAAGAAGCAAGATTATTCATATTAATGAATAAAAGTCACTAAAGTCATTCAGTTACTAAAGTAAACAGCGTCCTCAACCAGGCTTTTTATTGCTTGAATGAAAGGGGTGGAAGGGATGAAGGATTGTCTATCAGGGAGGGAGGGAGGGAGGGAGGGAGGGAGGGAGGGAGAGAGAGAGAGAGAGAGAGAGAGAGAGAGAGAGAGAGAGAGAGAGAGAGAAATTTTATCTAGGATGAATACTGATCGTTTTTTCAGAACTGTCTTCAGCTTTATTGAAAGGAATCAAATGTTCTTGCTAATATTGTCAGGGCTTTGGCTGCTGTGCAGACCTGGTGACTAACTCAAGAACTAAAAGGAGTCAGAGATAGAAACTCTGAGAAGAGAAACAGATTCCTAGCCAGACATCCCCCCTTACCTGTCATACCCCCTTACCTAAGCCTCTGAGAGGCTTAGGGACCCCCTGAGAACTCACAACAATCCCTTCACACCTGATGTGAATTGAGAGAGATCCAGAACAGGTAAAGAGAACTGATTTTCTTAAAGGGAAAAGAAGCTGTTAATAGCAAAGTAAAAACCTTATTTTTTTTTTTTTTTTTTTGCGGGTCTGGGAATGGAACCCAGAGGCATTTGACCTATGAGCTACACCACCTGCCCTATTTTTTATTATTTATTTTGAAACAGGCTCACACTGAGTTGAAAAGGGCCTCGCTAAGTAGCTGAGGCTGTCCATGAACTGTGATCCTCCTGTCTCAGCCTCCCAAATGCTGGGATAACAAGCGTGCGCCACCACGCCCGGCTGTCAAAAACTTTTAATTATGGAGTGATGTGGAGTATGTGATAGATAGGAAGAAAAGAGAGAGAATAGATGGCCATTCCCCACAGGTTTAAATTCTTTTCAGAACCGAGGTAGTGAGGAGGACTTTGCCTATGCTGGTGCTGTCCAGGGTGCTGACCTGACTATGCTTTTAGCTAGTCATGGATCTTGGATCTTACCTTGTAGTTTCTGCTTCAGAACTTGGAGTCTTGCATCTTGGTAGTAAGACCTTATGCCTTCTCTCATTTCAATTTCTTCTTCAGGTCCTATAATCGCCCTTTGCCTGCATCTCTGTAAATATGATACTTTGTGGTCCAGAAATCAACAACTGGAGTGTACATTTTTAGCGGTCAGTTTCTGAATCTGAGGTCTGTAAAGAACTGCACCTTGTGCAATTATTGTGCATCCCATTATAATTCATTTTAATTGTGAACATCAAAGACCAACTCAGAACAAGTGGTCTTAAAAAAGAGAGGACTGTTGTAATATTGCTTCAGGCCCACTGTTTCTACCTTTATCTTCTGCTACAAACAACCTCCTCAAATGAAGGCTGTATTGTCTCCTGAATGTCAACCTTAAAGGTTAAGTTTCTCACAGTTCTCCCCTGTTAGGAGTCTTTTGTCATTAACATTGGCAAATTTGTCCAAACCCCTTTTGAATCTTTTCATATTTCCACTTATTATCAACTGTGGAAATAATGAGGTACACATCTTCATAGCGCTTGTTGTAAATTGCTGTTTTTAACTCTTAACACTCATGGTCCATGTGCTCTTAACCTCATATTTGTGAACATGTGGCATGTTTTTTATCTACTATATTCATTATGTGATATCATATGTCACAGTCTCTCTCAGTCCTCATTAGTCTAGGAGCACTAGCCTGGGGTCCCCAGACCTCCAAGGAGGCCTATGGGAGAAATGGAGGTGATTTGTGAATTTGGATGGGGAAAATTTCATTTTAATTCTCATTAACATATAATTGAAATTTAGTATTTTCTTCTATTACAGATGCTTTCAGTAGACATCAAAGATATTTATATCTTATTGCGATTATTGTAGATATGTTTAAATTTCATTTATGTTCATTACCACCTTTAAATTGTGGAATCATTATACCATCCACAAGCCCTTTCTACTTATTGGGTTAATAAAGAAGCATATTATATGCTAGGTGTGTTAGCGTAGGCCAAGGCAAGAGGATCACAGGTTTGAGGCTGGCATCAGCAATTTAGCAAGGCTCTGTTTCAAAATAAAAATGGCTGGGGTATAGCTTCGAGGTAGAAAGCCCCTGAGTTCAATCCCCAGTAAAAATCACACATCACATACGCACACGTACACGCGCACACACACACGCGCGCGCGCGCACACACACCACACACACACACACACACACACACACACACACACACCACTAGATCAACCATTTGTTTTAAAATATTTTGATAACTGCCGGGCGTGGTGGCGCACGCTTGTAATCCCTGCGCTTGGGAGGCAGAGACAGGAGGATCGCGCAGGTTCGAAACCAGCCGCGTAGGAGACCCTGTTTCCAAATAAAAATGTAAAAATAGGTCTGGGAGTGTAGCCCGGAGATAGAAGGGCTTCCAGGAACCCCAGTACCACCAAAAAAAAAATATTTTGATAACTAGATAGCATCATAATTAGTTTCCTTAGTAATATATTACATTCTATTTTATATGAATACAAAAGACATTCATAAACACAATAGACCAACAAAATTGTGTATGGCACAAAAAGGGTGAAAATCCCTGTTTTATAGGCTAAAAATTATCAAGCCTTTTGGAATTCTGTCTTCATAACATTATGGAAAGCATTTTACCTGATATTATCAGGAAATCCAGTTCTATGAAATACTTATTGAAGACAGATGAAACAAAGTATTTAAAATGTTATATTTTCTACAAAGGAAAGGGAAGGCTTTCTGCTTCATTTCTTTTTTTGGGTGTGTGGGGGTTTGAGGATGGAATCCAGGGGCATTCGACCTCCGAGCTACACCCCCTGCCCTATTTTTTATTTTGAACCCCTATTTTTTATTTTGAAAATGAGTCTCACTGACTTTCAGAGGGCCACACTAAGTAGCTGAGGCTGTCCGCGAACCGAGCTCCTCTGGTCTCAGCCTCCCGAATGCTGGGATTACAAGCGTGCGCCACCACGCCCGGCTCTCTGCTTCATTTCTAATATTTATTTTGATCACTATCAACATTTTATTGATGGTGTTTGTTTGCCTGGGATTCTTAGGAGACTATCTTTTCTTTAACTGTTACTCTGTATTTTACTTCACTTGGGAAGTCTGGATGATGTGATGATGATGATTATTATTGTTATTATTTGCGGTACTGGGGATGGAACCCAGGGGCATTCTACCTCCAAACTACACCCCCACACCTATTTTTCATTATTTATCTTGAAACAGGGTCTCAATGAGTTGCAAAGGGCCTCACTAAGTAGCTGAGGCTGTCCATGAACTGTGATCCTCCTGTCTCAGCCTCCCAGATGCTGAGTTACAAGCGGGCGCCACCACGCCTGGCTTTGGATTCTTTATTTTGAAGTGAATTGCCTTGTATATAGATTCATAAGAATTTCCTGTATCCTCTCTTAGTCGCTTAGACTTTGTTCTCCACATCAGCACGGTGTCAACTGTGAGACATCACCGTCTTCTCCTCAATGTCATCCTTGAAGATGCTGAACAGCACTGGCCTGGTACTCACCTATGAGGAACAGACTCTTTACTTTATGGCTCTCTATGCAGAGAGATGGCTTTTCATATACTCATTTCTTAAAGTCTTTATATATCTTCTCAACCCTATGACAAATCAATTAAAATCACTAGATGGGGAGACTTATTGGTGATTAAGAAATTCTTCCACTTTTAATGTATATTTCCATTTATCTTCTCAAAGAATTCTAAGCTGGCAGAGGTAAGCATTCTCTTAGTTGATCCATGTGGATTTTCCCTGTTTAGACTTTATAGATTTCCACTAAAATGAGTATTTTTAATAAATATTGGATCTCAGGGAGACATGGCTTAGACAATTCACCAATTGTGAAATTCTGATTTGTGGTGTGTGTGTGTGTGTGTGTGTGTGTGTGTGTGTGTGTGTGTGTGTGTTACTGAGGATTAAATTCAGGGGGATTCAACCTGCAAGCTATACCTCCAGACCTATTTTTATATTTATTTTGAAATAGAGTCTATACAGATTGATGAGAGTTTCACTACTTGCTGAGGCTGTCCTTGAACCTGTGATACTCCTGTCTCAGCCTCCCAAGCACTGGGATTACAAGCATGCACCACCCTGCTTGGCTGAAATTTTGATTTTCAAGAGCCTGTCAATCACCCTAGGTGTTCACATACAGGTATACTCATACTTCTGCATGCATTCACAGGCAGTTCATAGTTACCATATCTGACAGTATCTACATTTAGTGTTTGAATGGAATGACCCCAAGGAATAGGGTGGTCCTTTCAAAAAAACCCAGTATCCAAATCTTGCCCCAGTATCCAAACCCAAAAAGGCTTTCCAGTATTTTATTGTTGATCTGTTTTATTGGTGATCTCAGTGTTTTATTGATGATCTCTTTTCTTCCTGCATCTCCAGAGTACCTCCGGACTCATGAGATGTACTCATTAGTCCCACCCCAGGGTACAGTCTACCAGCTTGGTGCCTGCCTCGAAGTTGAGTCTTACATAATTAACATACCAGATGATATTGTTGAGCTCTGTATTGGATCTCTCTTCACTATCATTTTATAGTAACTGCCGTGCTCTCTTACAACCTCTCAGGTTCACTCTATCCAAACTTGCCCTCCAGTCCCTCCCAATTCACTCATTATCATTAATTGTTAACTCACTCTAACCCTAATAGTTCTGAATAATTATGATGGTAACCTACTACAAAAGTTTGGCTCAAAGTGATTCATATCTACTTACAGGCTCCATCAGCCATTTCTCCTGGTCCACCTTGTAGTCTCATGAATAGCAGATGCATTTTCTATAAACCAGTATTCAGAACTGGTAACCATTTATAGAGTCAGTTATATATTTTGGCCATTTTTATTCTTGAGTTCCATCAGAATTTGGGTATATACCTTACTCTGACAGTTGTATTTATATTGTAAATTTAGCTTTGTCAAATGTTTTGCTGGCATGAGAACTACATGATAACAGAACCCTGAACCTATTCCAATCTGAATAGGGAAGGAAAGTGGAGAAGGCAGTTGAATCTTACAGCCTTGGAGGATGAATTATGATGGATGAGAATCAACCATGGCAATCCCATGAGTGGCTGACAGACACTCCTTTTTTTTTTCAGCCTCCCATGAATCTAAGGGCATCCATGGAACTTCTGTGGTTAATATGGGAATAACAGGCATCTGAAAAGGATTCCAATTCCAAATAAAAGGCTTTGTTCACATGGGAAACCCTTTCCTCCTCAGTCCATTCCTTTGTGTGGGCTTGTGGTTTGCAGTGGCTGCAGCTGTCTTTTGAGTACAGTGCAAGAGAAACAGAATGCTGCTAACCTGGCATCCTGACATTCTCAGGCCGTGGTACTAACTCTGTCATAATCCAACCATAGACCTGGTATTATATGTAAGAGAAACAACTTCTCGTAAGTCAGATTTCTGATACTTGCAGCCAAACACATTCTTAACTGGTTTGGGCTTAAAATGCAGCATTTTGACCACATAGTTCTCATCTGAGATTTAGGTTAGAATCAAATTCTAGGTTCTGTTTTTTAGTTATAAGCAAGAATCAACATTCTACTTTATTTTGTGGTACTGGGGACTAATCCCAGGGACATTCTACCTCTGAGCTATACCCCTGTCCCTATTTATTTATTTATTTATTTATTTATTTATTTATTTCATTTTGAAATGGTCTCTCTCTAGGTTACTGAGAGTCTTGCTAAGTTTCGAAAGCTGGTCTCAAACCTGTAATCATCCTGTCTCAGCCTCCTGAGTACTAGAATTGTAGGTGTGCACCACCACATCCAGCTCAAAAATCAAACATCTTAGATCAAACATTTTTAGAGGACATTTTTGTTTTGTTTTTTGGTACTGGGGATGGACCCCAGGGGCATTCTACCTTCAAGCTACACCCCTGCCCCTATTTTTTTTTTTTGGTGGTACTGGGGTTCCTCCTGGAAGCCCTTCTATCTCGGGGCTACACTCCCAGACCTATTATATATATTTTTTATTTGGAAACAGAGTCTCTTAAGCCAGTGAGGCTGGCTCGGAACCAGCACGATCCTCCTGTCTCCACCTCCCAAGCGTGGGGATTACAAGCGTGCGCCACCACACCTGGCCCCTGCCCCTATTTTTTATTCTTTATTTTGAAACAGAGTCTCACTAAGTTGCAGAGAGCCTCACTAAGTATCTGAGGCTGGCCTTGAAACTATGACCCTCCTGCCTCAGCCTCCCACCACCACATCCAGCTTTAAAGGACATTTTGAGAACAAAACCATCCAATCTACGGAAAAGATGGGTTGGTGATCTTTTGGAGTTGCAAGGGCAGCCAGCAGAGAGAACATCGAGACTAGGGGCAGGTCATCCAGTCAAAGCCTCAAAGAGGAGGAGGAATCCAGGAGTGGAGCTTCTTTGAGCAGAGAAGAGAGGAAAAGGTCAAAAGGCTTAAACCAGAGAAGTCACAATGCCTCTTGTGGACTATCTATCTCCAGGGTTGTGTGAGAATAAGGAACTAAAGGGATGCAGTGTAGTATTGGTGTTTGGAACCTTGTTCTGGGTCTGAGACTATCCTGCCACTAGCTGGTAGTACTCTCTCTTGACCTCTCTGATCTTTGCTCTCTGCCCAGGTGCACCATGCCATTTATTTCTACCATCCCACCAGGATTGAGGGTGAGGAAGCAGAAAGTGGATGAGCAAGCTGAGCAGAGTGTCAACTAACTTGGAGACTGTTCTGGAAAATCAGTACTAACAAATCTTTGAAATGGAAAATCCTTCAGTTCTCCATTTCCATGGCAATACTGAGGGAAAGCAGAAAGCAAAGGACCTGTGATTAGAAGACAGTTCTATAGGTTCTGTTTTATTAAGATGTATACTGTTTGGTGAATGTACTTTATATGTTTAAAAGATTAGTAACCTGCGAGTGATATTATTTTGTTCTTTATGGCTGAGAAAAACCCCATTGGATCTACGTACTACATTTTTGTTACCTGTTCGTCTGTTGACCAATACTTAGTTTGGATCCCTAATTTAGCTATTGTGAATTGTGTTACTATAACCATAGGTAGATATGCACGTATCACTACAGTATTCTGACTTTAATTCTTTGGGAACAATCCTGAGGAATGGCATGCATGTACAGGAGGGGGAGAGGGAGGAGGCACACCAAGTGCATTGTGCAAGGATGTTTGTATCACATCGAACCTATTATTTATAATTACAGTGCACCAAAAAAAGCATATTTTAAAAACAATTAGCCACCAACATTTTTAAATCAGGAAATTTTACATAAAACTCTATATTTCTGGCCTATCTAAAAAAAAAGAAAAAAAGAAAATCAGTCATCCTGATAATCAGGCCTGCAATTCTTTTCTTTCTTTGTTTGTGTTTTGGCTTTTACTAGTGTATGATAGTCTCCATCATAATGTAAATCATGTTGACAATGACACACATGCACACAGGACTGCATTTCCGCGTGGCATTCTGGGTGGAGCTGAGGGATCCTCGTCCCATGACGTGTGCTCTCCAGGTTGCCACTGTTGGCCTCTCTCTACTGTCTCCATGACACTCAGCTAGCTTATCATCACTTTTGCAGTGTTGTTTTTCTCATAATAGACACTGTCTTTCTCAAGAGTGGGCAAACAAAGGAATAGATGAAGTAGGCTTTGTGTTTGTTACACTGGGCCCCCTTCATCATTAAAATTAGCTGCCTACCAGCACCTGTAAGCCTTCAGAATATACAAACCTGACTATAACTGTTGTGCCGACCACAAATGGAAATTTGTCTTTGTGACACCTTCAGGCTCATTCTTCTTGGGAGAGAGGAGGTGAGAAGGTTGATTATTCTTACAAGCAAAGCATCTCTAGTGCATGGCAATGGCAAAATTAATTCAGCTTTCCAGACCCTTTGCTGCAAGACAGCTAGTCTGACAAATGCCATTGCTAATTAGTGCACCATGTCACGGGAGGCACCTCACTATCTGGTGATCACAATTAGTGCTCTTCAATAGGCTCCACAGATTAAGACATGACAGGCAAGCTTGGCCCAGCACCGAGTCGGTTCTGGATGGAAACTGGAAACCTTCACTCTTTACTGGCAACAAAGCCTCTTCCAGGACCATTTTCTGGGACAAGAGTTGCTCAGTTCGAGTACAAGGAAATAAACATGTGGCATTGTAGTAGTGACAAATGAAACTGTTTTTTAAATTTTGAAATAGGTATAGACGTGGCTGCAGTCTAATCATCTCTCATGCTACTCACCATAGAACCTATAAAACAGATACTTTTCCCATTTGATTCTTTTCTGAGTGTGAAAGATGAACACATGCACAATGTTTAAAGAGACTTATTGCTGATTAGCCAGACTATTAATGTGTCCACTCAAAGAAAAGAGCTCCAAGGGATGAAGAGGCCTGTTTTATGGTCAAGTCTTCAAATCTAAGATGGTCTCCGGACTCCTGAGCGTGAGCTCTTGTCTGCAGAGTGTGAGGGGACTCTTGGGGGCATCATGGCCTGACCAACATTCTTGTTGAAGGAACAGCCCATAGCCTGGCTTCTGGACACCCATGAGTATCCAGGAAAACATCTATGAGTCCCCCACTACAGCTGGACAGAGATGCAATAAGCAGTCTTAAAATTATAGGAGAGATGACAAGGAAACCACCCAGGCAGATGCCCAGGGGCAGCTCAGGCCATCCAGTTCAGGCAGCCATCTGCTCAGCCATCCGGAAAGACCCTAGTGAAGTCAGAGATGGCCAGAAGCAGCAGACCAAGAGGAAATTGTTTGAACAGGTGTAGCTGGTGCTGGGAAGCTGAATGTGAGTCTTTCCCACTGGGTGAAGCAGACCAAGTGCTCCCAAGCTGGTGGACTCTGGAGAGTTGGCAGGGCAGAAAAATTAGAGGGATAGAATAATCAGAAAAGTCCCAAGGGCCTGAAACACAGTAGCTCATTAATGCTTGGAAAAAAGAGTGAGTGAGCGAATCTTAATGAGTCAGAATATTGTGACTCATGAGCAACGCTGGCACGAAACCTTGGGGATTCGCCTTTGCTGGGTTAGTAAACAGTTCGGAATTCCACTAGGATCTTGCATCAGGAGCCAGATTATTTTGAGCAAAGCACATTCATTACACATCACTTTTATCCCTGGGTCTATTATATGTATCTTTTGACTGGTCAGTTACCCAAGATGTCAAAACTTAGCTCACAAAATGTTTCCACACACAGCTCTCAGAAGCCTCCAAGTAATCCTTTGGCATTAACTGAATTCAAATTTTTGAATATTTGAATTTTCAAGGAGGAGAAACTGAGAATCAGTGAAGCATTCAGCCAAGGTTGGGCTAACAAGTGGGAGAGTAGGACCCACACCCAATTCTCTAGCTAATTGCAAGGCTAATTCCACTGTGAGAGTCTGAATGTGTTCCCAAGATGAGACTCGTGTGTCTCTAAGAATTATCCCCTGCTATGTCCTGTATGGGTAGAAGTAGCGAAAGGATATTTCTGTGAAAGTGGGGTCCCTCTAGTTGTTCATTTGAAAGGAAGTGCTCTTTTGAATAAAAGTAAGCCCATGGCTCAGAGAGGATCGTGGTGGGTTTCTGAGGCTACGTAAAGGCTAACAGGGCACCACGATGGCCTCAACACCCTCCTGACAGATGTATACGTGTTTATCAATCATGAATGTATATGAACCGCTTTTAGATCCAGTTATATCTTCATATCTTCTGGAAGTAATTAATTTGTTTTGTGCCTACAATAAAAATGTGACTTCTTTTGACTTGTTCTGTAACTCCTTCAAATCCCACTCAACAAAGTGAGCAATACCCCTTTCTTGCCCTAAAATAACTTCTTAGTAACTTGACCATCTGAGTGCAGTTAGAGACTCATTCGTTTGTGTTGTGCTTCTGGGCTATGCACCTTTGAAAACATTTGTTCCCGAGAATTGTAAATACATTGGAAACAGGTCGGTGATCACACATTTAAATAGTCTGCTCTCCAGGCCAGACAGGTAACCCAAAAGAGTAAAGTGGGTCAGGTTTAAGACAAGCAGCCCTGTAAAAGCTGTAAAGGGCATGGGTCACTTGGCCCCCTGCAGGACAGCAAGGAGTGGTGGGGACTGAGGACAAGCTCTGTCCCTTCTCCACTTCAGCACATGGTGCTATGTGAGAATGTAGGCTTCGTGTTGCCAGATCTTTTAGTTTTTTACATAAAAGCTGGAAATCAGGATTTGAAGGTAATGCCTCCTGACTTTTTGGTGTTGTAACTCATTAAAAAATTTTAAGCACTTTGTGGACTAAACAAAACACAGCTGTGGCCCAGTGATAGTGCCAAGGACAGGTATGCAGAGCCTGCATGACACCTCAGCATCTCCAACTCTCTCCCTGCTTCTATAGAGATTCTTGGTACTCTGTCTCAGTCTCACATAAAGTAGTAGGTAAATGGTCCCTCTTTCCAGCTGGATTCCCATCTTCAAACCCTTCTTGTAGATGTCCTGGGTTCAAATTGGCCCTTATGATGTGGGTGAGAGAGTGAGTTGGGTGTGACCTTGATGTTTCCTGCCCGAAGGCCTCACTAGATGCTACTGATCTGTTATTCTTGGGGCACACTATTCAGTGCTAGTCATGGGCTTTGGGATTCAAACCCTTTGATTCATATGTTGGCTTCTTAATACCTGTCCTCCTTAAATCAGAACATATATTTCTTAACCCTGCTGTGCCTCAGTTTCCATAGCTATAAAATGGGGATGGTGATGGTCCCCACATGGACTTTGTAAGGGTGTTCTAAGGATTAGAGGACAGGCATACGAAGACCTGACACAGAGCACTAAAAAATGCCACCATTTAAGTTTCTATTTCATGACAAAGCTTTGTGGAGATATTAGAGATTTTCCTCGTTGACATCTGAGATTGCTGCACAGGGAAATGGAATTCATTGAGGACTCCCAAGAGAGGTGGGGTGTGTCTGGGGTGGGAGACTCTTGTGGTGTGCGAGGGGGCTTTGGTGGGCAGTGTGCGGTGGCTGGTGCATTGGAAAAAAGTGGACTATGACAGCAGCTTGGCCATACCAACTAGATGAGCCTGGTAGCACAGCGTTCGGAATCTGTGGGCGTCACAGGTAGGAACCAAGATTTCAGGCGTGACTCTAATAGCCTCCTAGGGCTGCTGTGCGAAGTCCCACAAACCGTGTGGCTCAAAACAAAAGATCGATTTCTCATCGTTCTGGAGGCGAGAAGCCCAAGATCAATATGTTGGCAGCGCCAAACTCTTTCTCCTAGCTTCTGTGGGCCACTTGGCATTGCTTGGCTCGCAGTTGCATAATCCTGGTCTCTGCCTGTCTCCTCGCGTGGCCTTCTCCTCTCTGTGCATGCCTGTCTGTGTCTCTTCTCCTCTCCTTATAAAGAGACCAGCCATATTGGATTAAGGCCTCATCCTGCTTTGCATTTTAATTACACCTGCAAAGCTCCTGTTTCCAAGTCAGGTTACATTCACAGGGTGCAGGGATCAAGACTCCTGCCTATCGTTTTTGGGGACACAATTAGACCCACGTCAGTGATCTGAGTTGAGTCACTTAATTCGCAGAATGTCACATCTGTCTTTTGTCTGCTCACCCATCTCCCAGAGCTGTTTGGCAGATCAAATGAGAGTGTGTTGGGGGAAACCCTGCTTAAGGCACAGAGCGCTTTATAACTGTACGGTGGTTTGTTCTCACCCTGGAAGGGATGTGATAAGGTCAGAAATGATGATTGTTACCCGTGTGCCTTTCTCTGGAGCAATCATAAAAATAAAAGCTTGTAGTATTTATTATTAATAACCTCCTTGCTGGCTCCCTGGAGGCCAAGGAGCCTGCTGATGGAATCCTCTCACACTCTTCTCATTTTTACTTCTCCCAACCACTCCCTCTCCTCCCTGCACTGTAAGCACATCCGTGAGTTCTGGCCCAGGAGGGAAATGAGCGTACTGTCTCCCCTCTCAAAGAAAAAGAAAGAAAGAAAAAAAATGAAGGACACAGAGTCATGGCAAATTAGTCTTGGGGTTCTGCTTTCAAACCTGGGCGTATCAGCCAGAGGGAGATATTCCCTTGTGATTAAGTCCTACATGTTTCTGAACCTGAAAGTTAAAACCTTCATGCAGGGGTTGTTTGTTTCGGGGAAGGAAGAAGACACACCTTTTGGAATTTCAGCCCCTCCATGTTCTTGGCTGCCTGTTCCCAGCCTCTCCTGGGTTTCCCTTAAGTTTCTTCACGCTGCCATTTTGTTTGGATTCCCATGGCTATTCTTTAACTCTCCTTCCCTCTCCTCGGTCTTCTCCACAGTCCCCCTCCATTTTCCTTCCTCCTTCCCCACTCTCTTTGAAGAACACGGAGGCCCTTCCCCTTCACCCATTTGCATCCTTTTCCTCACCGGGTTTGGATGCAATCCTGAGCTCACCTCTGCTTTATTTTCATTCTAAAGCCCTTGCAAGCCGTCCAGCCTACAATATACTCCGCCACGCTTCTGTGACAGTTTATAATCTGTTTTATGGGCCTTAAAACTATTCAATCTCCTTGCCCCCTAAAGGAGATTGCTGATACTAAATTGAATCCAAAGGGTTTTGGTGGCAGGGCTGCTCCTTTATGGACAGCTGCTTATTTATGTCCCTTTATTATTTGTGGGTTGATTTGTGCTGCTGAGATTCTGGGCCTCACTCCCAGCAAGGGGACCACATGACAGCAGAGGGCAGAGGGAGCGCTTCCTTTGCCAGAGCCTTGTTGAGAGAGCACATCCACTAATACCACCCTGCTGCACTGGGAGAGGGAAGTGGGGAGATCCTTGCTGTCCATCTCTGAAGGTTTGAACTCTTTTACAACTTACTTAGCAACAGAGTGGGAAGGTTCTCCATTCATTGACTCAGCAATTACTTTTGGACATCTAAGGACCAGCCATCATGCTGGGTACTGAGAGCACAACATTAGGCCAAAACAATTCTCTTAGAACCTGAAAATCTTGTTGGTCAACACACAAACAATTGCAGAATCATTCTGTCATTATAGGCTGTGCTGAGCACCTGACTTCATCTTGTGGAGTGGAGGGAAGGGATTGAAGGATTCCTCAGAGAAAGTAACCTTAAATTTGAGCTGAGGTGTGGAAAGGGGTCAACTGAGGGAAGGCAGAGGGGATGGGATTGCAGGCAGATGAACCACTAATGCAAAGACCTCTAGGGCAGGTGGACTTCAGGGCAAGTGAAAATTTGAAGACCATCAGGACCCAGGAGCAGGAGCAGGAGCAGGAGCAGGAGGGCCGAATGGCCCAAGACTGAGGAGGATGGGGGAAGCCATGTTCACCCTGGACAAGCAGAGAAATGTTGAAAAATGTAAAAAGGAAGTCATCTGAAATACTACTCAGCCACTCTTCAGAATTGGTATCATACTCTACTTACATGTTTTGTACTTCTGTGAGATATACATTAAGTGTCTCAAGTACATTTATCTTAAGTGTACATCTCACTGGATTTTTACATGAATAGAGTCTGCACTTAGATGCCTGTGATTCTATTTTGTGATGTAACATCCCATCACAGTAAAATTTCATGGTTAAAATTACTTCGAGAAGATGAGACTCACACCTGCTATGGTTCTACCTTAGAGCACCTCGCGCCTTCTCCATCCTCAGCCTGTGTGTTTCTCTTGTTTACATTATCCCTGTTGCACTGTGTACTGAACAGTATCGTGTGTCAGTGTCGGTGCGTGTCTGGTTCTCTTCTTAGTGATCCCAGAAGTAAAACAGGTGTGAACACGGCGGGGCTGTGGATGTGTGTCTCCAGGCGGCAGGCTCCGGGGTTCCAGCAGGGTGACAACATTCCCTCTGTCGTTGATCTCCTCTACCTGCTTCTCTCATGAGAGGACCATGCCATGCCTGCTTAGCTCCCTACATCTGCATCTGAACAAGGAAATATTCTCAAGTAAGGGATCATCAGCAAGCATTCAACATGGGCGGAGGGGCTGGCCTGTGGGCCTGCAGACAGGCTGAGCCCAGGAACAGGCCCGAGTGTTGCTCCCTTTCCCAACAGACTTGTCACGTGAAGAGCTTTTTAGGCTGTACAAAGAGGTAAACATCCCTTTGGCCTCAACTTGGCTTCTCAGCTGCTAACCTCTGCTGTTTTCTTTCCTGGTGGATCCACCCATTCTCCATTAGGAAAGGATATTCAGTGTTTGTTGAATGGATCAAGAGGTAATTTCTTCAATGCTACTGTCTAGAAATTTTCTCTAAAATATTCAATATTCTGTGTGTGTGTGTGTGTGTGTGTGTGTGTGTGTGTGTGTATAAAGGAGAGAGTAAATAAGTATCACCATAAGAGGTAAAATTCTGTTGCTCTCCCCCGCCCTGTCTTTCCCCTAAAGCAGCACTTCCTTGCAGGTTTCTGGGCTTCTCTGGCTGTTTAAAATGGCCGGCCTCCTGTTTACTTCCTTGTTTGTATGTCTGAGCAAAATGGAAAATTCAAAGGAAGGTGTTTTGCTTTTTTCCTGAGCGGGAGTGCTGAGCAGGGCCGCACTTCCACCACGCGTTGCTAATGGATCTGGCTCTCTGCAGACTGGCTGTGAGCCCAGGTTGACGGAAATTCGCTTCAGACAAATACCTTCTGCCACTTTCTCTCTTGGGGACAGACATGGCACAATCCCAGTGGGTCATTCCATCTGTCCCCTGGAGCCAGGATTACTTCCTACGTCATCTCCACAGTGACTTTTTAAATAAACCATAAAGTGAAAATATTCCTGGCACGTGGAGATATATTCTTTCAGTTGAAAAGGCTTATGGAATCATACAGCTTGGAGAAAAATAAACAAAACCATCTAAGGGCACAAACAGGGAACAGACCTTATTTTGTCTTTCTCCTGGCAAGAGGCCTGGCTAGACCTCCCTCGTCCCAGGTCACAACGGATTCCATGTGTGTCTGCACTCACAGGTAGGAGTGTCCTGGGCCCAGTAGAACTGTGGGAGCCCCCAAGTGTGTTACCAAAGCACAGATAGGGAGGGGGTGGTAAAATAAAGGAAAAGAGAGTTGCAGAGAGATCCATTATCAGAAAAGACCTGGACTTAGGCTACCAGGGTCAGGGGCCAAGAGACCCAGGAGAAGGGAATGAGGATCCAGGTTTGTCCTTGGCCAGCAGTGCAGGAGGTGAGGCCAGGAGTAAAGGACATGCATCTGCTCCGTGTTGGCAGTGGAGGAGGCACTGTCAAGTGGACATGGCTGGGCCGGGCTGATGTTCTGCATGAACAATCCTGGAACATTGCTGACCTTCGAGAAATGTGTGCAAAATGGGTAGACATGGCACCTGCTGTCATCACATTGTTAATCCAGCTAAGAAGACTGACACACACAACAGGTGACTGTATAACAGAACATGCGGGGAAGCACCCCAGTGTGGACAGTAGACAGGCAGTTCCATTAGCACTCGGCGGAAGGAGAGTCTAGTTTAGACTGGGATAGTCGGGGAGGATTTTCTGGAGAGGAAGAGAGTTAACGCTCAGTCTTGGAGGAGAGCCAAGTCTAGATAGGATGGTCAAGGCATTTCAGATTCTGGCTCGGTGGCATTTGTTAATATCCAGAGCCTTTGCCAGAATGATCCCTTAGAAGTCGGTTAACTGTCCCTGCGTGTTAGGAGAAAGAGCTTGCCTCTTTGCACAAGGCAAAGGCAGGACACCTGCATGTTGATCTCTAGCTGGTCAAGGGCATCTGCTACTTGGTTGCTGGACATGACCCTCAGGTGTGTGGTTCAGAAGAACAGTGTTGTTCTCATTCTGAGAGTGGACCCATTGTCCTGAGATGATGCACCAATACCAAGTTCAGGGGACTGATGCAGAAAACCAGAGCTGCCTTAAATACTCACATTGACAGATAAATGGTCACATGATTAGGGAAATTCAGTTGCTCATGGGACTTACTCTTTTATTTTTCTTATGTAGGTAGATCTATGAACAGAGGTAAATTGTTGTTGTTGTTGTTGTTATTATTATTATTATTATTATTTTTTTTTTTTATATTTTTGCGGTACTGAGGATGGAACTCAGGGACATTCTACTGCCAAACTATACCTGTGGCCCTATTTATTTATTATTTATTTATTTATTTTTTGTGGTACTGGGGTTCCTGGAAGCCCTTCCACCTCTGGGTTACACTCCCAGACCTATTTTATTTTTAGAAACAGGGTTTCCTAAGCCAGCGCAGCTGGCTTTGAACCTGCGCGATCCTCCTATCTCTGCCTCCCAAGCATGGGGATTATAAGTGTGTGCCACCATGCCCGGCGTTTATTCTTTATTTTGAAACAAGGTCTCACTAAGTTGCAGAGGGCCTCACTAAATATCTGAGGCTGTCTACGAACCTGTGATCCTCCTGTCTCAAGTCTCCTAAGTACTGGGATTAGAAGTGTGTGCCACCACGCCTGGCAGCAGAGGTGAATTATAATCAATAGAAGCTACTACTGTGTGAACATGGAATAAGTAGGACTCAAAGGAAAAGGAGTCAATGGCAGTAGGCTAAAGCAAACTAGGGCCTTTATTTCTCAGCCATTTCTGGTCTCTTCAACAAGACCAGAATGCATGACGTTAGAAAACTAAAGGTCTAAAGTCTACAGCCCCCAATATATGCCTCTGCACTGAAGTTAGTCTTGCCATTGGGGTCAGGATACCCATCGTCCACTGGCCAAGCCCACCTGCTCAGCATACATCTTACCTCCTCCACCATACTAGTTGCATATCCTCTGACTTGTCAAGACATTTTTCTACCCATTCACTACTCCTCTAGTCTCTTTTATTCCTTTCCTTCCATTGGACCACTCTCAGTAACATACAAATATCTGTTATTTTTCTCATCTTAAAAAGGTCTCATCTTGAATCTTTCTACCATCGAATCCCCATACACCTTCTCTCTTTTCTGTAACAAAGCTGGATAATAAGAGTTAGATTATCCCTTCTGGTTTCAGTGCATCTCCTTCCTTTCTCTCTTACGCTCTCTTTAGTCTGGCTTGCACAGCCCACCTCTGCCCACCTCACAGAATCTACTGTGGCCAAGTCTCCAGCAGCCATGGTGCCGCCCACCAGCAGCTAATCTTCACTCTCCTCTAATGTGGTGGCCTGTTAGCATCATTGGGCTGAACCATCATTCCCTTCACCTGATGAGCCCCAGGTACATCTCTCGTTCCCTGCTCTCTTCTCTCTTACTCGGGAGACACCAGCTCCTGGTTGTTCCTTGGGAGGCCGGGCATGCTCTTGCCCCAGACATTGCAGAGAGCCTGTGGCTCACCCCCTTGCTCCTGCAGGTCTTAACTCAGTCACCTTTGCAGTGGGGCTGCAGTGGTGCCATTATAAGATGCACATGGCCGGGCACGTTGTAGATTCCCACAATCCATTGCTTCTCTCAGATCAGAGTTTGTTGCTCTGCAATCCCCAAGTAGAGCCATACAGAACCTTCCTTCTCTACTGCTGTATGAGTTTTATGAGGGACCCATAAGAAGCTGCTAGAAGTGTCTGGGTTCACATATGGAATGTAAATTTTAATTCTTTTCAAATTATGAACCAAATCTTTAAAAAATGCTTTGAAAATGTAGCAAGCTGATTTGGAGATTACATTTTGTGTAGCCCTGAAGTCTGAGATGTATGAGGTAAGTGTTAGAACTTGGTGAGCAGACTTAACGTGAGCACCAGACTTGGTGAGCGGATGAGTAGGTGACAGCTGGCCACCTGGGCAGTGGGGAACTAAGAGGAGACTGGACGGCAGGTGAGGAAGGGGGTGGAGCTGATAAAAATTAAAGAAGCACCAAAAAAGTAGAAGGAAATGGCACAGCAGTTAAGAGCATTGGTTTTGGAGTCAAGACTGCCTGGAGTCCACTGATACTCAGCCACAGAGGGGTGTGTGACTTTGGGCAAGTTATTTGATCTCACTGAGCCTTCCTTTGTATAAAAAAATAGGGCTAATTGTGCCTGCCCCTCAGGCCTTCAGTGATTAAGTGAGATGGTGCATGTGAGTGCTTCTGGCAGTTTCTAGCATATTGGAAGTGCTTTGTAATCGTGAACCCTGATGTTCTTCTTGCTATCTCTCAGACTCCGAGAATAGGCTGAGGCCACAGCAGATGGCAAGAGCAAGGTTATGGATGTGGCCATGTTAGAGATCTTCAGGCCCAAGTGAACAAAACAACAGATCCTGATGGTTGGTACAGAGCCATGGCTGGTAGCAGGGCTTGCTGTAAGTCAGGATTCCCTGGGAAATGGACTCTAAGGTTTGTGTGCAGGAAGCTACTGAGCAGGCTTTCTGGAAGAACACCTGTTAGGGGTGAAGGAAGCAGATCTGGTCAGAGGGGGAGGATGGGATGTCATGCAATTGCAACCAGGACCCTTGCCGTCTTGCAAAGCACTCTAGAATGTGGGAACTTCTTCAGAGAGGACCCAGCTGAGGCAAGGGGGGGATACAGGCCCTAATCCCCATTGGCCAGTCATTGGATGTGGCTGTCCCCCGGAGGAGCATCCTCCCACTGGGTGAAGAAGCTCACCTTTGCCATGGCAGCTCAGGAAGACCTCCAATGCACTGAGCAGTGATCAGCACCAACTGCATCTAGGAAAAGTAAGGTGAGTTGGGCAGCCTCCCCCAGTATCCACCTTCAGTCTACTTTCACTTTTCCCATCTATATCTAGAAGTAGGTGAGTGAGGGTCTTTACGCCTCTGCTCAGGAGTCAGAATGTGAACCTGGAATCTGTGAGAGGGGGCTCTAACTGTGATACTGAGCTTGTTATATGAACAAATACTGAGTTAGGTATTAAACCCATCTATGGCATGAACTTGAACAGGCAAGGAAGGAAATGGCCACATCTTTAAAAATTTTTTAATTGACACACAGTAATTGTACGTATTTAGAAGGTATAGTCTGATATTTTGAGACACATATATGATGTCTAATGACTAAATCAGGATAATTATCATATTCATTACCTCGAACATTTATCATTTCTTTGTTTTGGAACCATTCAAACTCCTTTCTTCTAGCTATTTTGAAGTATGCAATGAGTTATTGTTGACTATAGTCATCCTACTGTGTTGCAGAACACTAGAACTTATTCCAACTATATAACTGTATTTTTGCACCAATAACCAACCTCTGTCTGTCCTTTTCTTCCTCCACCCTCCCTGCCACTGTCCTACCCTCTACTTCTATCAGATCAACTTATTTAGCTTCTACATAGGAGAGAACATTCAGTATTTGTCTTTCTGTGCCTGTCTTATTTTACTTACTTAACAATCTCCAGTTCTATCCACGTTGTTGCAAAGGACAGGAATTTCTTCTTATGACTAATAATGAAGTGGCTGTGATTTTTTAAAGGGCTTTCCCTTCCTCTCACTTTATGTCTTAAAGAGTGGTTATGAAGAGAAAGCCCAGATCTACCCTGCAGCTGATGAGAGAAGTCCCGAGCTGGGTCACCAACGTGTACTCCAGGCTTCTGATATGCAGCCCAGGACTGCAAACGCCACAACTCCATCAGGCCCCTGTGTAGGTCCAAAACGGGTGCCTATGTATCTCTCAGATGTTTTCCTGGTGCTCTGGATGCCAGGTGCCTCATCGCCTAACCACTCTTTAAAAATATGGCATACATCGGCACACACACAGACATTCAGTATAGACCACATTCACAGAAAGTCTCCTGCATGCTACCTTCTCAAAGCTCTTCTTTGATGTGTGCATTTCAGTGGAGAGAAGAGCCCACGGTGGGCGAGAAAGAGACACTCTCCACGGGACATGGGCTGATAGAGGATGTGGAGTGAGAACAAACCCAATAGGATGGATCAGAAACCCTCGTGTGTGTGTGTGTGTGTGTGTGTGTGTGTGTGTGTGTGTGTAACGGTCTCTAAGAGCTCCTGCTATCATCCCACGTGATGATTACTTAAGCCTTCGTGGGACTCCCTTCCCCAGCCCCATGACTTGTCACTTGATATTTACTCTGGTGTTTATTTTTTGCAGGCAATTTTTTTTTCTCTTTGAATCTACTTTCATCGCTGATATTTGAACTAAATTTGTGAACACTTCATCTGATAGACTAGATCATTCTTGGAGGCCTTTTATTCTGGATTCCTCCTAGGCTCGATCTATCAAGAGAGTGTACCAACTTCAGATACAGAATCCCAGGGCACACAGCACCTCTTGCATCTATTCTGTATGCCCTTTATATTTGTTTTAAGATATATGTCCCCATGTCCCATGGCAGGGATTTGAGAGTCTGTCATTTTACCTTCATACTCTTTCTTGCTCATAATTTTACGTATCCTTGGATACTTACTGATACTTTTTCTTTTATATTTTGTAGATTTAATGGACAGATCATCCTTTCACTTTATATATTAGATGATGAGCATGACTCCTACTTTTCATTTGTCCCTTTAAACCATTTAAATGTCATTCCAGCTCCCTTTGATTTTAACAACAGGAACAAATCATGCTTATGATTGTATAATTTTGGTAGACTTTGACACAGTGGGAAAAGTTTTGGTGTGGCCCATTTTGAAACTGCTTTCAGCCTGCATATACTGGGCCCATCATGTCAGGTCATTTTGATGTGCCCTGTACATTGAAAAAAGTGTGTCCTTCTATTACATCCATCTTGACTGCACCTGCATAGAGGTTGTCAAAGTTAGATCCTTATTTTTAAATGAAAGAGACAAGGAGTTAAAAATATAGTAGAAATCTTTTATGATGCTGATTTTAGCAGACAGGACTAATGTCTATGTTAGGAGCAGACTATATCACATCCTATTTCTTATTACAGTAGGTAATAGCTGTGTTGCAGGGGAGATCATTTGACCCCAGGGGTTCTTCAACCATTTTTTTGTTAAGAAATCCATGAGGAAACAAGCCCCCTGTTACTTGGTATAGTTCTTGGTTATTGAAGGCTATGGTTATTATATTATATCTAGGATATCACATTCTTGGAGTGTATCTAGAAATGGTCATTTCAGGGGTCTGTATAGATTTAATGCTCTTCTGTATGAATTAAGACATAAGGGGCTCACTTAAGGGGAAAGACCATTCTTGATGAAAAGGCTGGATTCTTAGACATAAAGTAAAAACACAGAGGGCAAGCCCTGGATGAGCTGCAAAAGGAGCTAGCCCTCTTGGCTCCAAACCAAGTTCAGATAGGACCAACCTTAAGGAAGGAGCCCAGAGTAGTGATCCAGGGACTGAGGTAAGGTGGCCTTAAAGTTGTGCCACTTCTTTGGGCATCTGTATTAAAGTTTACAAGTCAAGGCAAATTCTTATTTTATATTTCTAATATCTTCATCATTTATCCCCTTTTTCTCCTTTAATGATTAGTAAAATCCTTTAAAAGCTGAAATCTTTTTAAAGCCAGCATTTCTTTTGTCTTTTCTGAAAAGAATACATTTAAGGGTAACAAAATAGCCCCAGCTGATTAGGAAATGTTCTGCTTTGCAGAAGAAAGCCAGCTTATAATAATACTGGAAAGAATTTAAAACTGTCTTCATAGATCCCAATCAAATTATCAATTTTGGCAAGTGTTATTACTATGAAAATCACTAGATATAGTTATTGGGTAAAAGGTCATTTATTATATAATCAGAATTACACTCACTACATGTTACTTTCTTATCTCAAGAGGGAAATGTATAAAATAGGAAAAAGTATATCATCATACTAATTTGGCAACCAATCATATTACTAGTGGTCTGACCACCTGATGGTATAGGTCTTTTCAATGTAATTGAACACAACTACACAGTATCACTTACAATGCTTTTTAGACAAAAATGTTTGACATCAATCCATCAGGCCTTCAGGTAGATTTTTCAGTTTCTAGGAAATACAAGAACCAATGAAGTATCGCCACAAGAAAGTAATCATGCAAATTCAGAAGTTGAGATATTCTGCAGGCTTCCTTGCCTGGGCTTCACAGGTCAGGGTCAACAGGGAGAACTTGCTAGACCTAAAAATGTTTAAACATAATAACTGTAAGATACTATTACCCTGAATTAGATACTCATTTCAATAAACTATAAGAAAATTAGGGAAGGTGATTAGAAAAACTAAAACTATTAGATGACATGAAAATTAACTGAAATAGAAAAGAAGTTATTGACTGAAATAAGAGTTCTGGACAGAGTATGCTCTAATTTTTCATATCAATAAATATATATGTACACATATATTAGAAAAAGATACATAAAGAGAATATGCCCCAAGAGAGTAACAGTTGATTTCCAGATAACAGAAATGCAATGTTTCATTTTGACTTTTAGTTTCTATTTGTCTATCTTCTATAATTTTTTTTATAATGCATGGGACTTTTTTCTGTTAAGAAATCACCATAAATAAAACTCCAACAAGAAATAAGATTTAATTTTGTATTAGGATCTATTGGTTCTTTTGGAACTTGAGTATTTTTTGTTGTTGTTTTGGTGGTACTGGGGTTCCTGGAAGCCCTTCTACCTCCGGGTCACACTCCCAGACCTATTTTTACATTTTTATTTGGAAACAGGGTCTCCTAAGCCAGGGTGCGTAGCTGGCTTCGAACCTGCGCGATCCTCCTGTCTCTGCCTCCCAAGCGTGGGGATTACAAGCGTGGGCCACCACGCCTGCCTGAACTTGAGTATTTTTAAATAAATTATTTTGAGTAACGTTAGATCTACAGAAAAGTTACAAAAATATAGAATGCTGCTATATATCTTTTGCTCCTGTCCCCCTAGTGTTAAATACCTTTGTTACAGCTGTGAAGGTAACATTGGGACATTATTATTTTCTAGACTCTTAATTTCATTCAGGTTCATCAGTTTTTCTATTAACATCTCTTTTATTGTTTTAATATACTTTTATTGGTGCATTGTAATTATACATCATAATGAGGTTCAGAGTGATAGGAAAATATAGGCACATAGTACTTGTGTATTTCCCTCCAGATCCCATCTGCTCTCTCCTTCCCCATACATTTTATTGAGATTGACACTGATAATTCTGTACATGTACATGATATTATTTGAACTGTTTCCTTCATCAAGTCTCCTCCCCTCCTCTAGACCCCTCCATCAGTCTTATGGAGTTTCTCCTCTTTTATTTGCGTTCCTTTTGTTTGCCAATTTCTCTCTAGCTTCCACATATGAGAGACAACATCTAGCCCTTCACTTTCTGAGACTGTCTAATCTCACCCAGCACAGTATTCCCCATTTCCACTAGCAATCAGGTTATGCAAATCAAAATTACACTGCGGTTCTATCTAACTCCAGTTAGAATGGCAATTATAAAGAATATAAGCAATAATAAATTCTGGTGAGGATGTGGATAAATAGGAACACTTATATATTGTTTGTGGGATAACAAATTAATGCAGCTGCTATGGAGTGTGGGGGCTCCTCAGAAGACTGAGAGTAGAGCCGCCATATGACCCAGCTATACCATTTTTGGGTATCTCTTCAAAGAATTGAAGTTACAATATTATGTTGCATGCATATTCATGTTTATGGCAGCACAATTCATAATATCTAACAGCCCTTTTCTGCTCCTGGGTATGCAGGGCATGTGGGCATTATATTACCTTAGTCTCCTGTGGTCTGTGCCAGGTTCCTAATCTTTCCTTATTTTTTTCTGGACCTTGAAAGTTTTGTAAAAGACTGATCAGGTACTTTGTAGAATGTTTTTCATTGAATTTGTCTGATGTTCTTCTCATAGTTAGATGGGAGTAGATTTTGTGAAAGAATTACTTGGAGGTTACATGCCCTTCTTACTGCATTGTATCGGGAGCTTATGATATCAATGTGACTTATCATGGACCCAAGTTAACATTGATCACTTGGTAAAGGTAATGTCCGCCACATCTTACTACTGTTTTTCTAGTGACTTTTTTAAAGTTGCCATTTTTCTCTTTCTGTACTTTATTCTGGAAGTGAGTCACTGAGTCCAATCCATATGGTTCTTTTTGAACCTCTCCCCAGAAAACTAGAGCACTAGTTAAATTTAACTAAGCTAAGAGAAGTTAATTTTTGCTTACTTTTGAGAAACCATTGTCTGATAGCAGCACACAGTTGGGTCATGGCATTGGTGGAGATGGTAATGAAGTGTGAGAAGCTGAAAAGAAAGGTAACACTCAGGGTCAGAGAGCCTGGGTTCCCTGGTTCACCATATGGACCCTCCACCAACCTGGAGATTTTCCTTCCTATGCACAACTTTAAAAATCTGGGTTTTATGTTATTAGAGTAGTGGTATTTTTTAAATAGCAACTATTTGTGGTTCCCATGGAGCTTTAACAGCTACTGGAGAATGGGTAACAGGTAAAGGAAGGGATAGGAGTGAGACTGAAAGAAAACTGCCAGCCAAGTTCCCTTCCTGGTAGACATCCCTTCACACATAGGAATCAGGCTATGTTGCCATCAGCTAAGTGACATTTCAAAATTGCCTTGTGGGAATCCCTGGATGTCCAAGTCCTGTGATGTGTTTGGAGTCTCTTGCCTAGTGCACCATAAGAGCAACAAGGGGCAGAGATGCAGTAATTTCAGAACATCCGTTGCAGAGGGAAGCACAGACCAAGAGGAACCATGCTGAACTCAGAGAGCCATGCAGTTGCTTCTTTGTTTCTCGATAGCTACTCAGTGAGGCTTGCAGTTTACATGTTATGTTAGACTGCCAGCTACTCAGGCATTCCTGAACCTTCTAAAATGTTCAGAACATCACAGGAAAATCAATGATGTTCACATTATTGCTAGAACTATTCGGTTTATTCATTTCTTTAAAATCCTAGGTCTTACTGGTCTACCATATATTTAAACCATAGAAAGTTTGTGTCCTTCTTCTAGTTTTCTGAAACATGAGAATCCTTTTTGTGGTACCCAGATGAGGTCATCTCCACAGCCATGGAGCCTCACAGATCAATCTGGTTCCTTATGTCTGTCTTCTCCTCTTTCTTTTTCCGTTACAAGTATCATAATATGAGAAATGAAAGAGCTCAGTTCAAAAGAACACTGAAAAAGTTCTTGGTAGATTTTTCTCAAGTTGAGATTGTTTAGGTATGATCCTAATATTATTATAAAATGATTTTACTTTTAGGAATTTGAAATTAATATAAACTTACATAATTTCTCATTAGATATATTTTTTCCTACCCACCTTTTCTTTACTACTCTAGACATAGACTAAGAAGTTTCTTAGTGCTCTATTCCTACTCCTAAATGTAAACTTAAATATGGATTTAGTTGAATTTTGAAAATGCATGTTTCACTGGCAAAACTTTTAGGCCTAGATGTGTATTTTGGGGAATACTTGATTAACACCTCCAGACATTTGTGCTGAGCACTTCAATAACCTAGGACTGATTATAGTTCTACAGTGGTTAGTAGGGGAAGGGAGCAGCAAGAAAACAAATTATGTCAATATTTGTTGACTGTGCACAAAAAGTAAATATATAAAATACCTGAATGTCTTAGATTGATGGCAAAACATTTAGAACAACCGAATATTTTGATTGCATTCTCTTCTTTATGTGAAGAACTTTCCAAGGCACGTGAATAGAAGATTCTATCTTGCTTATGTTCAATTGTAGAAACCTTTCTGCAGTTTTACAAAATGATAGCCCATGTTTTTTTTGTAGTATGTAAACTTGGTAGGATTCATACCTAAATGACTTAGGTTGTTAGTGTTTTTACCTTCCTGACTGGAATGCACATTTTAATGAGTGCCTCACTCAAGTAGAATATGTTGTAGACTCCTAAGATCATTTTTCCCTGTTTAGTCCCAGTATTTTGAATAAGCTTATTTAACAGAAGAGTTCTATATTTCCATCTCTTCTAACAGTGAAAATCCAGCTGTTTGTTGTTGTAGCTGCTGTTCTGTGCATGTTTATGTGCTTATATGGAGGAGGAGTCTATGCCTTTGTATAAACAAATATTAATTGAATGCATTTATCATCCCAATTCTTAAGATAATCATTCACCTAGATTTGTAAACATTCTCAGTTTTGTTAGATGTCTTCAGCTGATCATTACATGGTGAGTGAAGTCATCTTGGCATATTGACCTTGCTCCATTGTAGGAATAGGGTACCATCTTGAAAAGAAATGCATACTTCCCAAGCTATTGAGAAATTTCAGATTCAAATATATATAGAAGAAAGCAGGCCTGAAACTGTTATTATAGAGGTTGGTATTACTGTGGCTGCTGAGAACCTACTGACAGAACCATCCCTGTCTCCACTCTCCTCTTGTTCTGTATAACCTTGACCATTCCACATTATCCCACACAACCAGCTTACTTCACTGTCTCATGTTGCAGGGAGTGAAGAAATACAGATAGAAATGTTCCCATTCCCAGAAGTCAGGGTGAGCATACCACTGATAGGACTGTGACCTTTACTTGCAGTTCAGTGACGTGACCATCTCTCTCACCATCTGATTCTTGTAGTCAGGCTAGCAAAGGCTTCTTCTGATTTTTTAAAATTTTGAAACAGGGTCTTGCTAGGTGGCTGGGAATCTCACTAAGTTTTTGAAGCTGGCCAAGAACCTGTGATCCTCCTGTCTTGGCTTCCTAAATAGTGAGATTATAGGCATGCACCACCATACACAACTTCTGATTTTTCTCTTGTGGCCTTGCTCATACTTCTAAAGTTCTTCAAGATCCTTTAGCCAAGTAACAGACAGTTCCATCCTCCCATTCTGAATAAAGATGTTGATTCTCTACCTTTCTTCCTCCATAGTAGAGAAAGTAATTTCCATTGGGTTTTCCTATTTTGTGTTTGACTTTTTCCAGAGAACCAACTGTTGTGTAAAACTTTTCTTTAATTAGAAGCTACTTTCATTCATTTTTTATATATTTTTTCTTTTCTGAGCTTCAACTACTCCAGTATAAAAATTATTGTTTAAAATATCTAGAGCCAGGTGTGGTGGCACATGCTTGTAATCCCCGCACTTGGAGGCTGAGACAGGAGGATCACACAGGTTCGAAGCCAGCCTCAGCTACTTAGTGAGGCTCTCAGCAACTTAAGTGAAACCCTGTTTCCAAATAAAATATAAAAATATATTTTTATATTTTGGGAGTATAGCCCGGGGGTAGAAAGCCCCTGGGTTCTACCCCCAGTACCACCAATAAGTAAGTAAGTAATAAATAAATAAATAAATAAATAAATAAATAAATAAATAAATAAATAAAATATCTATTTAAGCTGGGTGTGGTGGCACACGCATGTAATCCCAGCACTTGGGAGGCTGAGACAGGAGGATCACACAGGTTCGAAGCCAGCCTCAGCTACTTAGTGAGGCCCTCAGCAACTTAGTGAGACCCTGTTTCCAAATAAAATATAAAATAGGTCTGGGAGTATAGCCTGGAAGTAGAACACCTTTGGGTTCCACCCACAGTACCACCAATAAATAAATAAATATCTATTTATATTTCTCTTACTTCTTTCCAGAAGAAACCTGCCTGATTAGGACATAATGAGCCTCAAATATATTTAAGTGAATAATAAAAGGACGACAGCCAAATTTCTTACATTGAAAACAAACAACAAAAAAGCAAAAAAAAAAAAATCCAAAAACAAAAAAAGCCACACAACTAATTACTTTTTTGAGGTTGTCTTTAATTAAAGGATGATAGATTTTCGTGTCTCTGGACAATGACAATTCAGACTCTTTCTATTTGCTCACAAGAAAACTTTTTTCTCATTCAAATGAGAGGATCTGAATGCATTTCTACTTTTATTTTGTCTTTTGCTAGAACTTTTCCATTTTTAATATGGAGAGTAGGTCTGAGACATATAATTTTTCTATCTTACATTTTCTATCTCATATTAAATTTCCAGCTCTATGCACCTCTCTGAGTTCCAGACTCAGATACTTCTGTTATCTGATTGATGTCTAAGTGACATATCCATACAATGTTTAACACCTACCTAAAAATGAGCATGACTCTACTGGGCATGGTGTTGCACTATAATCTCAGTACTTGGGAAGCCAAGACAGGAGGATCTCAGGTTTGAGGCCAACTCAGCAACTTAAAGAGTCTGTTTCAAAATAAAAAATAAAAAGGTCTGATGGTGTAGCTTGTAGGTAGAATGCCGCTGGGTTTAGTCCTCCATTAAAAAAAAAAAATTAGCTTGCCTCAACTCCTTATCCAAACCAGTTTCTTCTTTAGTCTTGATATCATCTCAATAAATGATACCACTACCCATCCTGTTTTCCAAGTTATGCTTGATCCTTCTCTCCTCAATCCCTTACCAAACCCATCAATAGGCCTATTGAGTATACTCTTCGATTTATTTTGAACTAAATAACAATTCCAAATCCTGACCACTACAATTCTTTGCCTGGTGTATCCTAGGAGCCTTTTCCATAGGGAGATCTGGTCTACCTCTTTCTACCGGCTCTACCTCCTCTGCCAATGCCTCTCCTGTCATCTCTTCTCCATGTGGTAGGCAGGGCGGCCTTATAAAACAGAAATCAGATCACATTAATCCCCATATATAAGGATGTCCAAAGACTTCCCTCGCACTTAGATTAATATGAGAATGCTGCACATGAGCCAATGGGCGTGTTCCTTGGCTTCAGGCTGTCTTCAGCCCTCTGTGTGCCAGGCACACTTTAGACACAAGAATTCTGGGATGTAACAATGACTGTCCTTCTGGTACTGAGAGTTTAGTGGGGTTCTTAAAGGATAGTATCAAGAACTTTGACAACCCACCATATGGATAAAAGTCCTCCATAACTTTTTGCACCCACTGGAACATTCACAGGTTTTATTGTCTAATTTCCCTCTATGTAAGTGAACTTGTTTATTTCACATGTCTGATCTGCTGCCAGATTCAATATTCCACTTTTTGTTTTATATAAAACACCACTTTCTGAGACCTCTTCTCATTTATTACCAGCATTAGCAATTGACTTTCTTTAATGGACCATTTTTTTTTCCACAAGAAAGGCGATTTTGAAAAATAATCACTTTATGAGTGTTAATACATATGTAATGGCAAAGAGAAAACAACACTAATACATTCACTTGAGCTCTCCAGGCAGTAGACTAACCTTTCTCTCTAGCTAAATGACTCAGTCCCACAACAAATTTTATGATGTATATGGCTCAGAACTGGGCCTCAGCCGACTGCCGAGTTTTTTCATGTCTCTGGAGTCTCTTGAAAAAAATGTAGGTATCACAGCAACATTTACCAATGTGAATCCACAGAAGACCCTCACCTTCCTTTTGGGTGTCATTACCACCTGTCCTTCTCCTACCCACTCCTCTGGGAAACTTGGGCCAAGGTAAGAGGCTGCAGCCCAACTTTTACTTCCTGGGTAGCCTCTGAAGCCCTCCACTGCCTGAGTTCCCACTGCCATGAAACCACTGCTCTAAAATTGGCTTTATTTTCAACATATAGCAGAGACTTTTCACTAGCACACTTATTCATCTGCTTATATGTTTTAAAACATGTTCTCTGGGACCCTCTTTCAGTGAGCCAAGTTCTACTTGAGATCTCACTGACTACCTAGTGTTTTGATCATTGATATAGTGTGGAAATCCATCATACGTAATTCATCTACTTACATTCTTTTATAGAGTGTGCTGGCATTCTTGTATTGCTATCTCCACACTTATTCTCAGAGAAACTGAATCTTCTTTCTAGGTTTGTTATGAAATCCTGAATTCAAAATTAACCCCCAACAATCTTTGTTCTAAGTTACTGTCCTAACTTAAATTTATGTGGGCTTTTAGAAAGGTCTTCCAAATTTTTCCCATCAAAACCAGAATCTTTCCCCTGCTTTCCATATTTTCATGATACAGCTCATGTCCTCTATGCTTGATGTTCCAGGGCCCTTAATTATGTCATAGTTTCAGTACATGCAATGTGTCCATTATTACAATGAAATAACATGTTGCAAGACTAGCCCTTAAAGTTGAGCCGCATCCCTTTGAATCTACATACATAATTATGGCCCAGTCATAAAATAGTCCTTTCTAGGGTATCTGGAAGGTAGGATGACTTTCTGTAAGCTCAATCAGGATTTGAAGAAATATACCACACAACTCAGCCATTTGGACTTCTTATATATAACTACATCTTTAAAAAATAGAAAAATTATATATCACATATAACCTTGAACTCTACTTATGGTAGCTCATACCTTTGAGCAAATAGGGGGGGAAACCCTTCTAGACTGCAAAAGCATATTATGAGAACTGTGAGAACGTCCCCATAATCCTTTCTGTTGGGGGCTTGACTGTGCCTTATTAATCCAGCTTTACCTGTCCTGCTTATTTTCAATTATGTTGGAGACACACAGTCTACTTACATTGTTTATTATGGTTAGATATAGAAAGTCCTCCAAAGGGCTTGTGTATTAATGTTCAGAGTTGATATAATTAAGTCATGAGATTATAATCTTATCACTGTATAAATCCATCATTAAGGTATTTTATGGGTGATAACCTAGGCAAGAGGGATGTGGCTGGAGATGGGTCCCTGAGGGTATGGCCTTAGGAACTGTGCTTATGAACTGAATCTCCTTCATTGCTCTCTTGCTTCCATCAAGAGAGCCAGAAGGATGTGAGAGCAAATCCTTGCTCTCTCACTCTCTCTGCTTCCCACCACAACACCTTGAACTCCCCAGATCTGGCCTAACATGGACTGAAACAATGAAATCTCCAAAAACTGTGAGCAAAGAAATCTACCTTCCTATGTGTGGTTGGTTGTTTTGGATTATAGCAGTAAAAATGCTGACTGAAACACTACTAGAATGTTTCCTGTTATCCCTAGGCCACCCATTGGTTTTAATCAGCCCTAGCCTTAGAGATCTAGGAATAGCTGTTAGCAGATCCTCAGCCTCACTCCCATTGCTCTAAGAAGCTAGCTCCTTCCTTCTATCCCATCCCATTTAAAAAATGATTTTAACTCCTACTTTGGTCCTATCTGAGACTGCTTATATAAGAGTCAAGATTCTTTTGAAGCTTCTTTCAAACTCATTACAAAATGACAACACTTTCTGTGAGGTTCTAGACTATCTACAACATCCTTCTACCTTTCAGTACCTCTCAAAATTGGTTCATCAAAGTCAGGAGGACCAGAAACCCTGAGCTCCATGAGCAGATGGCCTGTAAAAATGTGGGGATTTTGAGTTGGCTGAAGTAGTTTTAAAACTTTGTTTTTGTCTTCTGGGCTCTGGATTGTCATGGACTTAATTAGTACTCCCTAATTCCTCCTTCAACTTCCCTCTCTCCTGGGTAATGACTCGATTAAAAATCTTATCTACTTATTGGAGGCATTCTAGTACAAAGGGTCGTCTGGGGACTTGGCAAGATCTTTGGCACCATTCCCTGGACTCCAAATTATAGGAGAAGTTAGAAGCATTAAGATCTGCTCCAGGAAACTTGCTTTCCAGTGGATCAAATGAAGCACTACTTTGGTTCCCCATGGAACTCTCTCTCCATGACCTCACTACAAAAAATGTCTTGAATTCTTAGGTTTTAACCATTGTAGGGGAAGGTCATGAATAATCTGAAAGTATCACAAAAGTTGTGAATTTGCTTTCCAAATAATATAATTATGTTTAGACATATGTAATCACTGACCTATCCTTTGTATGCAAGCTGAGAAAATCAACTCCACCTAATGTAAACAGGAAGGATGCTGGGGTTGCTCCTAGACCAGAATAAGAGATAAGCAACCTGAGTAGGGCCAGGGCAGGGACCAGGTCTATCCCAGGGGGTCAGCATCTGGTGTTTGGAAGGTCTTCTCCTACACTTATCTTTAATAACTCAGCTGCAGTGATGCCCAGTGTCTATATCTGACCCAAATTTGAAAATCTCAGGAGAAAGAAGTTAATTGTCCTATCTTCAGTTAAAATTTGTCAGCTGTTCCAGGAGAGTGGGATGCTCATTAGGGTCAACTTTATGTATTGTGGGGCCATTCTGATGATGGAGAAATCATTGTGAGCTTTGCATGTACATCTCCTATGAATTTTGCATGAAATTCCATAGTATTCATAGTCCTCCTGCTTTGGAGGAAAACAAAACCAATTTTGGTAGAATTCATAGCATCTGAGACTATTAGAGTTGGAAAGAATTACTGAACATTTATTATGTGCCATACATTATTGCACTTTACATTCACTCTGATTTTATTTTTATAGTAACCGCATAAGACAAGTGCATATTATTATCATTACTCTAAAAATAAGGAAACTAAAGTCACTTAACATAGAACAGGATAGTTTGGGATCCTCTAAGCTGCTCATAACTGGTCTTCAAAACTTTTTACAGCAGGGAAGAAGTTCTACTCCTGCTTCTAAGATCCTGGAGATCCAGAGTTTATTTCTAGTTAATCTAAACAGGTCAGAGGTAAGTTATAGAATGCCACTGTATCCCCACTTACAAGGGAGTTCAGGGCAGATGAATCTTTCTGAAACCCATCTTTTTTTCTACCATAGTGGAGGAGGACTTTGAAGAGATTTTCATGCCGAGAAGCTATATTTAGCAAATTCCTTTTAATAAAGGGAAATGCGTTCAGCCTTTACATATCTGCATGCCCCCATTTCTGTCGCACAGTGGGTGGCCTCCCTCTGCCCACCCACCCACCTCCTGCTGCGTCTCCCTGTGGCCTGACACTTGTCTTCCATCACCACATGCCTCACCCACAACTGTTCTGTTTCTGGGCCTCTCAGCCACCCACTCTTGCTCTGTGCTTCTGTTGCAGAATCCAGAACTCATGCACATTCCTCCCGTCATGGTCATCCTGCTGGCCACACCTGCTGTCTACAGGAAGCCCACTCGTACCTCCCATCTACCTGCCATTGAAACCTGCCTTCTTCCACTTACATGTAGTAACTTGCTCTAGCTGCCAGGCCACACACCCTTGGAGCTTTCTATCAGCTGGTTCTGTGGGTGTGTACCTTCTTGGGTGTGAGGTTGCGTCTGTTTAGATGCTTGGGTCTTTCTAGACATTTCTGCCAGCATACAATTTTTTTTCACTTTGATATAATTGTTTGAGGTTGAGTGTGCAATCAGCTAACTCTAAATTTCTTGGAGGTCAACAGGAAGCAGCAGAGGTGTGTCTTTGTTTCCTCTAGGCCTGGTACAGTATCAGGCTAGAGTGCGTACTCCCTAAGAAGTATCTGGAACTGCCCTAGTCATGTGTCTCAAATAGGCTTCCTGTCGAGACATCTGCCTGAAATAAGTGAAAAGCATGCTTTTTCTCTTTAAAAAGATGATTGCTAATAAGACCACCTACTTTGCTGTGAGTATAACCATAAATCAGCTAAAGATTGGTCTCCTTTTCCCTACGTGAAAAATATTCTTCTCACTTTAATCAATTCATGCTGAATTCTTCTAAGCATCAAGAAGAGAAATTAACTATTTCTTCTTTCTGAGGTTGTTTTGCACCCCCCCCCCCGCACCATCTTTCCTCCCTCCAGGCAAAAAGGCCATGCTGTGACGTCCAACACCTAGTCCTCAAAATGGTTGAAGAGTTAATGTAATAAAAGGACTAGAGTCATAACTACTCCAGGTTGGCATTGGCTTTTCTGACCAGTCTCTGTGGCATGAACAATGAGCATACATCCTTACATGCCCAACTTTACCGTTGTTCCCAAAGCTCATGGAACTGGAAAAATTTTTTAAAGTTTGGGGATGATTTACATAGGAGTCTTGAAGATATGCCTTTATTTCCAGTGATCTGCCCAAATAAACAAAAATGCAAAAATCAAATACCCTTGGCTTTCCGAAACGTTTGTAAAGAACTGCAGGTGTTTTATATAATACCACTTCTGCAACACATCTGCATGAGTGGTCTGGGACCTCTGTATGTCACTCCTGGCAGCAGAGAACTACCACCTCATTTGTACACATGTATGGGGTACTGGGGGTCAAACCCTGGGGCACTTTATCTATGAGCTACATCCCCAGCCCTTTTATTTTATTTTTGATAGTGGGGATTGAACCCTGAGGCCCTGGGCACTAGGACTAGCTCCATTTCCTTACACTAGCAGAAATGAACTCTTTTCCCTGGACACAAATCAGCAGAAACATACCCAGTTTATCAGTTTCACTCGATACCTCTGCTCACATTAGATCCAGGAGGTATAAGTAGAACATTCATAGTAAAAAAAAAAAAAAGTGTAGCTATTCCGGGTTTCCCTCTGTCAATTACACAGGCAGTTTGTAACTTAAGAGGGAATGAGTATATGCTTCTCTGCTACTAGCTTGCCACAAGGAGGAAGCCTTATTGCTCTTCTAAAAGCCCCTTCCAGATGCTACAGTGGTCCCTCTAGTAAATTGGGTTTGAAACTGGGTCATATCCAGGCCTGGACTTCCACTGTTACAGCCTAATGGAAAAAAAAGAGGCTACATCTTGACACAACTTAATGTAGTATAGTAATAGACACCTTGCTGATAGCTGTTATGTATTTACCACTTAGAGCTTGGGAAGATTGATGGGTGTGGGAGGCCCTGATGTTCCTCTGATCTTAAAAATCTCTGATTAGCCAATAATAACACACCAGCACACCAATTATACCAGCTGTCACTAGGCAGCACCATGCTGTCAAAGTCATCAATAGAGTGACAATCCCCTTCACTTTCAAAATTGTCCTTGATCAATGTCAAAAGCATTAATTGTTGAGAGATATCTAAATTAATCTAGACAGGGAAAATTGTGCAGGGTCTATAGTTTTACAGGGAAACTTTGGGTCTGAACAGGAAGTCATTCAGAGACTTTTGGGAAAGAATGATACTTCCAGAAACCTCTGTGTTTCAGAGGGATAATCATATGATCCCCCCTCCCAATTTGCCTGGGATGTGTAGAAAATAAGAAAGAATGCTTCTATTCCTTTAAAAATTATAGATGTTTTGGGAAGCAAGCAGTATGTGACAGAAGGCAGCCTTTGGGGACCAAGTGCTTGCTGGAAACATCTTGTTCTAGCCCAAGCAATTACTACTGAGGGACAATTTAGCATCTCACCTAGCAATGCTTCAAGCACTAAAATCTATTTCCTTTCAGGTTAAAATGAGAGGGGGGGGGGAAGAAATGAGAATGAATGAGAGAATCAATCATTTAGGCTTAAAGGAGAACAGGAGAGAAGAGACAAGATAACCTTCCTTTCCTCTTTCCTGAGATTTGGGGGGGGGGTGCTTTTTGTGGTACTGGGGATGGAACACAGGGGCATTCTACCTCTGAGCTATACCCCCAACCCTATTTTTTATTCTTTATTTTGAAACAGGTCTCACTGAGTTGCAAAGGACCTCACTAAATAGCTGAGGCTGTCCACAAACTGTGATCCTCCTTTCTCAGCCTTCCAAATGCTGGGATTATAAAGTGTGTGCCACCACGCCCGGCATGAGGGGGAACTCTTTTTAAGTTAGAACATGGGTCTGCGATATTCATATTATGCACTGTGGGCTCTGAGCCCCAGGTCCACACTGCTTTGGGGGTTTCTGTTCCTAAGTGATAAGCTTTCTATTTCTGTTGCCATGCACTTTATCTTATTCCACTAAAAAAGCATTACTGTGGCTTTAGAAGAATATACACTCGCACACAGAATCAAGAGTTTTACTTTTTGGCGAAATCCTCCCTCTGAAAGGGGCCAGCCTCATCCCCAGCCCTACAGGGCTGGCTGGTGTCCCTGTGGGGTCTTAAGGACACGCAACACATTCTACATTTTGGTTTACCTTGCCGCTGCATTTTCAAAGCCAGAAATTCTCAAACTACAATCCCATTTTGATATGACATTTGGTTAGAAATTTTATATATGGCTTGGGTTTGAGGGCAGTGATCATAATTTCCCAGTTCTGACCTTTACCTCTCTATCCCATGTGACCTGTACCTTTCTAATGTGCATATTTTCTCAAAAGAAAATTTATGTTCTTCTACCTCTGAAGGAAGTCTCTCATGATCTGTATATACAGTGTACTCAGTCTTGGCCAATATCTGAACATTGATTTTGTTTTTAATATCAAGCAAACATTTATGGAGAATGCACACAATATGTAGTAGGCATCAGAGAAGAAAGGAATTGATCTGGTCAGGAGAATTAGAAAGGATTTTACAAAGAAGGTGGCATCTAAGCTTGACTCGGAAAGTGACTGAGATTTAGGTTTGGAAGGAAGAGAGACTTCGGATGGCATGAAGTCATGGCCAGGAAGAGTGAAGGGGGAAGAGGCTGGGGAGGAAGCTCTCAGGACAGCTGAGATGGCCTCCAAGGGCCAGCTGAGGTTTACCATTCATGCATGTGCTTAGTTTCTTTCTTTAAATTTCTTAGTGTGTTTTATAATTGCATATATATATATATATATATATATATACATACATACATATTTTTTGCGGTACTGGGGATGGAACCCAGGGGAATTCTACCCCCAAGCCACACCCCCAGTCCTCTTTTTTATTCTTTATCTTGAAACATGTTCTCACTAAGTTGAGGAGGGTCTCACTAAGTAGCTGAGGCTGACCGTAAACCTGCATTGATCCTCCTGTCTCAGACTCCCAAGTATTGGAATTATAAGAGTGCACCACCACACCTGGCTTGTTTTTATATTTTTATTGGCAAAATATACATAAGATAAAATTGACCATTTTAACCATATTTAAGTGCAATTCAGTGGCATTAAGCACATTCACAGTGTTGTACAATCATCACCACCATCCATTTCCAGGGTGTTTTCTTCTTGCAAAAGTGAAACTCTGACCCCATT
>NC_137795.1:101069310-101141580 GCF_963383645.1 Muscardinus avellanarius
TGTCTGCCTGATCAACTTTATTGTAGGGATTTTATGAGAGTATAATAATGTGAATATAATATGATACATGTTTTATGAGAAATGAAGGAAATCTTAAATGTTTAGAGTAGTCTAGGCTAGAAGAAGAGAAACCTGATAGCTTTTTGTTAATAAGAAAGTGTAGTTAATAAACTTCAATTCCCACCCTCAGTTTCTCTGAGAACTGAGAGATCTCCCTTAACTTCTCTTGGTAAATATTAACATGCTTCTTTTCTTAGGTTGTTACATATTAAACACAAAGCTGCCTCAATTACAAAATGAACCATTTTAACATGTATGAAAATATTTGTTAAAACGGTTATGGCATTGGGATTAAGAAGAATAGGGGTTCAGGGCAATATAAAGTGAGCGGAGAAGTAAAATAGAAAAAAACAAACAAGAGAAAACTCTTTGTGAACATTAACTTGTAGATTGTTGCAAAAATCCTGGTGTGATCTAGCAAGAACGTAGGGGAGCAAAGTGGCTGAGCGACAGAGTAGAATTAGTCATGAAGACTTGCTGGCCGTGTGTGTGCCGGGTCACCAGGGAAATGAGCCAAAGGCATCGGGAAAGTCCTCTGCTAGCCACTGGCTGTGAGAGCTGACAGAGAAGAGTCAAAAGGTTTTCAGATCCAGATTTAAAAGAAAGTTTTTTTTTTTTCCTCACGTTACTAGTTATTTGAGGTGCTGCTGATTTGGTAAAGGTTGGGACTGGGGTGTGGGCAAGGATGATTTCTTGTGTAAACATGTTCCTTTTGGTCAAGTCTTTGGGGGTACTCAAGTGAGACATCTAATGGGCCTTGGGATATGCAAATCTAACTCATTGGGCTAGAAATACAGGTTGGATAGTTGTCAGACATATAAAGTCACATGAGTGGTGGAGTTTCTGCAAGGAGAGCAGGGAGTCTAAAAAGGGGGCTTCTATAAAATAGAAGACTCAAAGAAAATTGACAGGATCCCAGACTACATGTAGAAAAGCAAGATTGAATGATATCAGCAGGGTGGGAGTTTTAGCAAGGAGGGAGCAGTTGATAGTGCTAGTTGGTTAAGACAGTGCCCGTTGTATTTGGCAACCAACTAACTGCTGACATAGGCAAGAGCAGTTTTAATGGCCTGCAGGAAACATGGCAGTAATATGTGAGTTAATTGATAAGGAAAGTATGGAATTATCTTTTGAAAGGTTAGCTGTAAAGGAAAAAGAAAGTTAAAATGGGATCTAGAGAGGAACAGAGAGTCAGCCACATTTTAGAGTAACTGGGGATGTATTTATGATGGAAAAGGAAACTTTGGAAAGAGAGGTTGAGAATGAAAAAAAAAAAGAAGGGGTAATTAGTAGAGCTAGACTCTGTGGAGGTTCAGTGGCTGTAAGAGCTAGCTTGGAGAAGACGACAAAAACTCTCCACCTGAAAACAGAGGGGAAAACAATACTTTTACCTTGTGCATAAGTTTTGTAGAAAAACTTGGATTAAGAAGTAAGGAGCCAGGGTGGTGGGTTTACAATTTCAAAAGCGGGACAGTTCTAGGGGATGACCAACGCAGGTGTGGGGATGATGGAAGCATAGTGGGGATGAAAATCACTGAATCTGGGGCCATCACGGAGCTGCAAGGTGCACGTGATGTTAGATTTACCATCACTGGAGCAATCATGTGAGGATACATCCACAGGCCCTTCTCATGAGGAGTCACCAGTCCATCTCTGTCAGTAAGAAAGCCAGGACAAAAATTCAAGTCCTCTGATTCCCAGTTCAGTTTATTCTCCAAGACAGCAAATATTTAAACACTAAGGCCCATGCATAATCTTCAGGCTGTCATTGAACCACTAAACTAATATGAATTTGTGCACTAAGAACACGCCAGGCAGCACTATTCTGTGCAAGGATCAGGATCAGGTTTCTCTTTGTTTCCAGATTCTTAGAAGCATCAGTGACTTCTAAAGAGTTAAACATCTCTGTATTATGCCATAGGGATCGGAAGGAGACTTGGACTTGAATTTTGCTATATCCTCCCCTCGGTGTACCCTCTTTTACCTAGATTGAGTGTGATGATCAGTGTGACACCTGAAAGGAGCCATCTGAGCCACTAATGCCTAAGCCCTCAGCATTTATCTTCACACTTTCGGGCCAGCCTCTCTTACCCTCTCCTAATCCTTTCTTTCTTTCTTTCTTTCTTTCTTTCTTTCTTTCTTTCTTTCTTTCTTTCTTTCTTTCTTTCTTTCTTTCTTTTTTTCTTTATTTATTTTCTGTGTGTGTGCTGATGATGGAACCCAGGGACATTCTTCCACTGAGCCGCATCCCCATCTGTGATACTTTGTCTCAGCCTCCTAAATACTGAGATTACAGGCAGGTACCACCACACCTGGCTCCTCTAATTCTTTATGTCTGATATATTTTTCCTTGTACAATACTCAATTTACTTACAGACAGAAAGGTCAGATACCCAAGATTGTTGGATATATAGGCTAGAGTTATCTAGAGACACCATGTGTGGGGTAGAAAGAAATAGTCAGTGGGTTACTTAAAGAGGAAGGCTGATGATCAAGATTGTCCAAAAGGTAACTTTACATGTTAACCACAATGCCTACCTAGTTGCTCAGTTTGATGGGGTTTCTTTGCTTTGCATTAATCATTTCTGTCTGTCTAGATGGCGAGGAAGCTCAATCTATTGGAAGTCATCCTGTTCATCTTCTTCCTGATTGTATTGGCTGTAGACATACTCTTGCTGATTTTTGTGTTTCAAAAACCTTCAGGTAAGGGCGGTCTCATGGCTGCTTCATTGGAAGAATGGGAAAAGGAAGTGCTCTCTGGATGTCAAAGATTGTTTTATTCCTTCTCCACATTACAGTATTCAAAATTATATCCACCATTAGTTCAAGCCAGTCTCCAAAGAGTTTGCTTTTTTTTTTGCAACTAAACATTGAATACTAATGATTTTCAGGGTCTTCCGGCCCCACTTGATGCAATTTTAACAGGAAGTGAGAACTCAGGCTCACCAGATGACCCTTCAACCCAGAGTCATGAAGTAAGAGAGCCCTCAATGAGAAATACCAGGCAAGGCAAGCATGCCCAGCTCTGTAACATTATAGAAAAGGACTTTAGGTCCCTGGATCCTTGATCTGTGTATACAAATTATCGTTATCCTAGGACCCATGATACTATGTAAATGGCTACAATTTCTTCACAGATAACTTTGAAGCGTTCTTCCATTTTTCTTTTTATTCATATTCTATTCCCATTCTCTCTCTCTTTCTCTCTTATTTTCTGTCTTTCTCTCTGAAGCGTCAAATAGAATATCTTCTCTTCTGTGCATATATTATACTCTGAACAATAAAACAATATTAAAACCTAATTTGAGAGTTTGTTATGCTTGAAAAAGCTAATTATAGATGTAGATTAAACATTCAGTGAAAAGGAATTGGGTAAGGGATGATTGGGTGACGTGTGCATGTATGTCTCCACTATCTTGTACCCCATTAAGATGTATGACTACAATGCACCAATAAAAAATTTAAAAAGAAAAAAAGAAAAAAGAAATTCAGACAGCAGAATTCTACCTGCTCAGGTATTTTCCCCACTCACTCTCCATAGTAAACATTAAAGGCACTTTTTTTTTTTTTTTTGGCGGTACTGGGGTTCTTGGAAGCCCTTCTACCTCCGGGCTACACTCCCAGACCCATTTTTGTATTTTTATTTGGAAACAGGGTCTCTTAAGCCAGCACGGCTGGCTCTGAACCTGTGCGATCCTCCTGTCTCTGCCTCCCAAGTGCGGGGATTACAAGCGTGCACCACCACGCCCGGCAACATTAAGGCACTTTCAAGAAAATAATTGTAAAAAATTTTATATAAAATTTTCAAGATGAGTGGAAAATCATTGATATGAACCATCTTTATATATAGAAGAAGCATATATCAATAGTCAACATTTATTTATTTATTTTTCTTTCCTTTTTTTTTTTTGGTGGTACTGGGGTTCCTGGAAACCCTTCTACCTCCGGGCTACACTCCCTGACCTATTTTTATACTTTATTTTTGGAAACAGGGTCTCTTAAGCCAGTGCAGTTGGCTTCGAACCTGTGCAATCCTCCTGTCTCTGCCTCCCAAGTGCAGGGATTACAAGCGTGCACCACCATGCCGGGCTAGTCGACGTTTATTTCTACTTCTTCCCTATAGAATATTTTTTGGGGGGATTGCAAGTTTCATGAGATTACTATCCAGTGCACTTAAATAAGTAGTTTATTTTACTTAGTATAAAACTAAATCTCCACACATGTATTCATGCCCAAACACACTCCAATTTGTGCAGGGTAATTAAAATTTAAACTGTTTTACACATTAGACTCTGAGATAGTTTTGAAGATGTATTTCCATGAGATGAAAAGCAGATTTTTCCTTTTTTCTGAAATGTGGCAAGTCCATGTAATATGTATTCTAATTCTTGACAGATTTTTAAGTATTCAATAGTATTTTTAACTTTAGGAATGATGTTGTACATCAGATATCTAAAACTGACGGTCTATGACTCAAATGTTATACATTTTTACTTAAATTTTCCATTTCCCTCTCCCTCCAAGGCCTGGAAACTGCCATTCTATTTTTTGTTTCCATGCACTTACATATTTTAGATATTTCATATGCAGTATTTTTCTTTCTACTTATTTAACTTAGCATAATATCCTCAAGTTCATTCATGTTTCATGTTACAAGACTTTATATTATAAATTATTTCACTATATATAGTACATTTTCTTTGTTCATTAATTTGTCAATAGAAATTTAGATTATTTACACATCTTGGCTATTGTGAACAGTGTTGCAAATAACCTGAAAATGCTAATAACTCTTTAAGATCCTGACTCAATTGTTTTGAATATTCAGAAATATGACTATAAGTAGTTTGGTAGTTTTATTTATTTATTTAGTTTTTACGGTACTGGGGATGGAATGCAGGGGCATTCTATCTCTGAGCTACACCCTCAGCCCTACTTTTTATTCTTTATTTTGAAACAGGGTCTCACTGAGTTGCAAAGGACCTCCATTAAGGAGCTAAGACAGTCTGCAAACTGCAATCCTCCTGTCTCAGCCTCCCAAATTATAAGTGTGCACCACCACACCCGGCTTAGTTTTAATTTGCTGAGGGATCTCCATACCGTTTCCATGGTGTTGGCACTAGGCTGAATTCCTCTCAGATGTGTACAAGGGTTTCAGTTTCTTCACATCCTGGCCATCAGTTACAGTTTTTTATTTTGATATCAACCATTCTACCAGGTGTGAATTAATGCCTCAATATGGTTTGGATTTGCATTTTCCTAATTATTAGTGACATTAAACAACTTTTCACAGACCCATTGGCCATTTGCATGTCTTCTTTGGAGAAATATATGCTCATGTCTTAGCTCATTTTTAAGAGTAGACTATTAGTTTTTTGACATTGCATTTTTAAAAATTCATTCCTTTTTTCCTTCCTTCCTTCCTTCCTTCCTTCCTTCCTTCCTTCCTTCCTTCCTTCCTTCCTCCTTCCTCCCTCCCTCCTTCCCTTCCTCCCTCCTTCTCATTCTTCCTTCCTCTTTCTCTTTCTTCCTTTATTTTGTGGTATAGGATATTGAACCCAGGGGCTTCCTACCTCTGAGCTATGCCCCAGCTCTATTTTTATTCTTTAATTTGAAACAGGGTCTCACTAAGTTGCAGAGGGCCTAAGTCGCTGACGCTGTCCTTGAACCTGTGATCTTCCTGTCTCACCCTCCCAAGTACTGGGATTACAAGAGTGCACCACCACACTCAGCTGAATTTCTTAAATAATTTGGAAGTTAACTTCTTATTAAATATATAGCTTACAAATATATTCTTCAATTTTCTGGGTTGCCTCTTCATCTTTTGATTGTTCCATTTGCAGTGCAAAATATTTTTAGTTTAATTCGGTCCCATGTGTCTATTTTTACTTTTGCTGCCTCTGAGCTTGGTAAGACCAGTGTTATGAGAAGGAGCCTAGGAATGATGCCTAATGAGGGTATGATTATTTTCTGGGTGATAAGACTGTTCTAGAATTAGATGGTGGTTTGGGGTTGCACAATTTTGTTAAAATACTGATAATCCATTGAATTGTACGCCTTAAAAGGGTGAATTTATGGTATGAAAATTATATATGTAAAAATCAATCAACCAATCAAACTTGAGGGTGTGTTAATTGTTGTGTTATGTGCCCCACATAACAACAACATGAGTAGAATCTTGTCAGTAGGATGCATAAACTATCCAATACACAAAATTTCATCTGAAGCTGTAAGGCAATAGGTACTATGGGTGTACTAGGTACTTTTCAATGTTTATTTTCCATTTAAAAATCTTTTAATATCTATACATGGATCTATTATTGTGTGTGTGTGTGTGTGTGTGTGTGTGTGTGTGTGTGTGTGTTTGGATTTGTTTTTAAACTGGATTAAACACTTAAACATAACACCTGAAACAAAAAAATTTAGTTTTATGACACTGGTCTTACTAAGATCATACATTGTTTGATCTTATTGTGTGCAATGTCTTAGTTTTGTCATCTTTCTTTCTGGATCTGTGAGTATACTATGTATTTTCAACTTTGTCCTTTAATTTCTAAGCAGATTCTTCATTTAGTCCGGAGTGTCCAGAGATCTCTCAATCTGAAAGGATTGACTGCGCACCTGACCAGGTGGTGACAGAGGTCAGAGACATGGGGTCCCTGCTAGGGTAACTGGGTTTTATTTTAAAAAGATGAGTATGTTACATGGGGAGAGGGTGGTGGTGAAGTGGCTTATGGGTTTGTGATGTTTTTGAAACTCTTTTTTGCTTTAGTGAAAGAAAACAGTAGTAATAAGGAAGTAAGGGCAGCAGGATAGAGATAGTCCTGGATACAATTTTTTTCTTAGATGTATAATTTTTTCTTTTCCAAAGGCAATTGTTTATTGATCATACTATATATATATATATATATATATATATATATATATATATGTGCACTATAGTCTCACAATATAATGTGGATCATGTTGACAATGGCATACATACACAAGGTACTTGGTGTCCCTCTCCTCCTCTCCATTTCCCTCCCTCCACAGGTTAACAATGTTACATTCACATGTAGTCACATGTAGCATTTTCATTTATGAACCTCAACATTCTAACTCCCCTAGCCTTCCTTCCTGGCTTTGCTGAGGTTTCTCCTCCATTATCTGGAGTCCCTCTGGTATCCCAAATACTCAGTAGCTTGAGCATATTAGAGAAAATATGTCCCTTCTATTTCTGTGCTTGGCTAATTAACATAATGCTCTCCAGGTCTTTTCATCTTCTTATGAATGATATAATGTTCTTTATTGCTGAGAAGAATTCCATTGTATTGTATTTCCCATAATTTTGTAATCTGTTCATTGTTGTTGGATACATGGGTTGGTTATTTGGCTACTGCAAATTGTGCTGCTATGAATATGGGTATGCATATGTTACTATAGTTCTCTGATTTCAACCCCTTTGGAAATATATCCAGGAGTGGTATAGCCTGATTGTATGGTGGATTCATTTCTAGTTTTTTTTTTTCATGGTACTGGGGTTCCTGGAAACCCTTTTACCTCTGGGCTACACTCTCAGATCTATTTTATACTTTTTATTTGGAAACAGGGTCTCTTAAGCCAGTGCGGCTGGCTTCAAACCTGCATTATCCTTCTGTCTCTGCCTCCCAAGCAGGGTGTTTACAAGCGTGCACCACCATGCCTGGCTCATTCCTAGTTTTTTAAGGAATCTCCACACTGATCTCCATAGCAGCTGAACTAGTTTGCATTCCCATCAACAGTGTAGAAAAGTTCCTATTTCCCCACATCCTTGCCAACATTTGTTATTTGACTTCTTTATGCTTGCCACTCTGATTTGGGTTAGATGGAATCTCAGTGTAGGTTTGATTTGCATCTCCCTGATGGCTAATGATGTTGAACATTTTTTCATGTATCTATTGGCCATTTGTATCTCTTCTATTGTGAAGTGTCTATTCCATTTAGTTACTCATTTCTTGATTGGGTTATTATTTTGCTAGTGTAAAGTCTTTTGAGATCTTTGTATATTCTGAATATTAGCTCTCTATCAAAGGGGTAGCTGGTAAAGATCTCCCATTCTGTAGGCTTTATCTGTAGGTTCTTGACATATAAACTTTAAAAATGTATGGATTTTGTTTTACTCTATTAGAGGTTGGCTCTAATATTATAGTGTTACCTGCAAGTAATGGTGAAGGCTTTTCCCCAAAATTTCATTTTCCCCCTTATCCATATCACTAAGGTTCTCTTTCTAAAATTTAAAAGTGGTTAGATATAGTTTATTCAAAAGGAAAAATGTACATTATTTACAGGGAAATGGATGGAACTGAAGGACATTATGCTAAGTGAGATTAGTCAGTCACAAAAAATAAGAAATCAGATGCTTTCCATAATATGAGGAAGCTAGGGAGAAAATGAGTCATAGGAGGAACTCTAGACAAAAGAGATACTAGAGATGAGCAAATAAGGTGAGCTAACTGATGGGATGGGAGGACAGAAAAGGGAAATTCTCTAATGCATATGATGTACTTTAACAAACATATCAATGTCAATCACTAAGCCAAACATGAGAAGGAGGGAGGGGAGGGAATGGGTTGGGAATTGGGTAAAGGCTAATTGGGTGATGTGTGCATGTATGCCTCCACCATCTTGTACCTCATTAAGATGTATGACTACAATGAACCAATAAAAAATTAAAAAATTAAACAGGCAATATGTAACCATTGTCAGTTTAAGAAAATGAAACTTTCTGGAGGGTGAGATAAAAACATTCATAAACATATCAAAGCCAATCACTAAGATAACTATGAAAGGGAGAGAGAGGGAGGGAAGGGGTAGGAATTGGGAAAGTGCTAAATGAGTGATGTGTGCGTGTATGCCTTACCATTTTGTACTCCATTAAGATGTATGACTACAAGGCACCAATTAAAATAAAATATGGGTTTGCTGATTTTAGAAGAACGTGGCTATGTGCCATTTACAGAATCTAAGGACCTATTAGAGAATCTATTGAAGAAATACTTGCATCAAATAGAAGTTGGAGCCGGGTGTGGTGGCGCACGCTTGTAATCCCCGTGCTTGGGAGGTGGAGACAGGCAGATCGCGCAGGTTCGAAACCAGCCATGTACGCTGGCTGAAGAGACCCTGTTTCCAAATAAAAAAGTGTAAAAATAGGTCTGGGAGTGTAGCCCGGAGGGGTTTCCAGGAAGTCCAGTACCACCAAAAAACAAACAACAAACAAAAAACAAACAAAAAACAAATAGAAGTTGGACGATAAAATTGCCAATTTTCAAATCTTAAATTGTATTAGCTAATAAGACCTGGTTGAAAAATCATATATGATCTATTTTAAGGTAATTGGAGAATAATCTTAAGGAAGATATAATGTTAAAAAAATAGCCAAGCGTGGTGGCGCACACTTGTAATCCCCGCGCTTGGGAGGCAGAGACAGGAGGATGGCGCAGGTTCGAAGCCAGCCGTGTGCGCTGGCTTAGGAGACCCTGTTTCCAAATATAAAATGTAAAAAGAGGTCTGGGAGTGTAGCCCGGAGGTAGAAGGGCTTCCAGGAACCCCAGTACGACCAAAATAAATAAATAAATAAATAAATAAATAAATAAAATAATAAAGACAAGGAAACTTGCTGTGAGTCAACATAAAAGTTTATGTTGAATTTATGGAAAATGAAAGAATCAATATTGCTTCTTTTTCTCTTATATATAAATGGAAGAGCTGTGGAGTTTGAAAGATCAGATAGTAATTGTCTCCAAGGTTTGCCCTTTGTTGTCTAAGACTGAAAGAAGGTTGCCAGAACAGATTGCACACAAATACATTGCGTTTATCTGAAAGTTTATTGCTTCTGATAAGGGTTCATAGACTTTGAAACAATTTATGGCAATGGAACTAACCTCTTGGACTTTGCAGACATAAGTTCAGAGATGGCAGAAATGTGCAATATATGCCTTGGACTTAGAGAAATCAGTTACCCAGAGGCCGTCCAGAACCTTCAAATTCTTTTTCCATTGGTTTCTCTCAGATTTTTTTTTCTTTTAACAATTTTTTATTGAACATAAATAGTATACATTTAAACTATATTTGGTGCCCTCTACCCCCCTCCCCCATTTTCCCTTTCCCCCTCCCACCAATGGTTGTCCAGGTTAACCATGTCTTATTCATAATTTTACACATGTTCAGGTGTAGACCCTCATTAATCAAGATCAGCCTTCCTCCTCTCCTATCTTACCATCCAAACTTAGCTAGTATTTCCCTTCCAATATCTGGAGTCCCACTGGTATCCTTTGTGTTTCCTAGTTTGGGCATATTAGAGGAAACATATGTATCTTCTCCTTCTGTGCTTGGCTGATCTCACTTAACATAATATTCTCCAGGGCTTTCCATCTTCTTGCAAATGATATAATTTTGTTCTTCTTTATGGCTGAATAGAATTCCATTGTGTGTATTTCCCACAGTTTTGCTATCCACTCATCTGTTGATGGTGATCTGGGTTGGTTCCATATTTTGACTATTACAAATTGTGCTGCTATGAACATAGGTATGCATATGTTGCTGATTTCTCTGAATTCAACCCCTTTGGAAAGATACCCAGGAGTGGTATAGCTGGATCATATGGTGGATCTACTCCCACTTTTCTTAGGAATCTCCACACAGATCTCCATAGTAGTTGAACTAGTTTGCATTCCCACCAACAGTGTAAAAGAGTTCCTCTTTCCCCACATCCTCGCCAGCATTTGTTGTTGTTTGATTTCTTTATGCTTGCCACTCTGACTGGGGTTAGATGGAATCTCAGTGTAGTTTTGATTTGCATCTCCCTGATGGCCAGTGATGAAGAACATCTTTTCATGTATCTATTGGCCCTTTGTGTCTCTTCTTTTGTGAAGTGTCTATTTAGTTCATTTGCCCATTTCTTGATTTTTTTTTTGTTATCTGAAAAGAATTAGGCAAGAATGTCCACTAGATCTATGTAGAATTAATACCTACTTTGAAAGAGCATGTAGTTATAATGTGATTATGTTTTATAATAGGTATTAAATGGCGATTTAAGTGATATTCATATAGTAGCTTTTCAGAATAATTACATCAGATGTTGGCATTTAAAACATTGGTCAATAGTATAACTCTTTCTTTTCTTTCTTTTCTTTTCTTTCTCCTCCTCCTCCTCCTCCTCCTCCTCCTCCTCCTCCTCCTCCTCCTCCTCCTCCTCCTCCTCCTTCTTCTTCTTCTTCTTCTTCTTCTTCTTCTTCTTCTTCTTCTTCTTCTTCTTCTTCTCCTTCTTTTGGTGGTACTGTGGTTCCTGGAAACCCATCTACCTCTGGGCTACACTCCCAGACCTATTTTGTACTTTTTAATTTAGAAACAGGGTCTCTTAAGCCAGCACAGCTGGCTTATAGTCATTATTTTTATAACATATTCTACACAAAATATATTCCTTTGAAAATAAAATATCAGTCATTATAATTATTTACAGTATACAATGAGAAAGTCCTCATTCATGTCTTCTATTTCCAAATTCTCTCCCCTGAAGTAAGTTGATAGCCTCATGCACGATTCTCTTGATCTTTCTCTGTGCTTATTGCCCTTTTCCAATATTCTTGACACAATAAACTTGTGAGTTTCATGTATATCATGCATCACTGCTTTCTATACATGGAACACTACTATGCTGTTCACCTAATTCCTCCTGGTGCCTTAATGAACAGATTCTCCTTTTTTCCTACCAGCCTGGATCCAAACACTGGTGCCTGTATCCCCTCAGCTTCTTAGTACACTCTGTTGGAGCACTCAACTTATGAGACTCCCATTGCTATTTTAATTGTCTTAATTTACTACTAAACTGTACATTTGCTGAAGGTAGTATGTCTTATTATCTGTGTTATTGGTTTCTTGTCTGGTAGACAGTAAATGCATAGTCAGTAGCTAGATAACTGTATCAATAAATGAAGGAATAAAAGAAGAAATGTAATTATGACTTATTTTAATTTTTTCTTGGAATTAAATGTGTTATGAACACATAGACATACAATGCTGTCTTTCCTTCATTGTATAATTCCAAATCTGTGCCCTTGTTACAGGATATCTGCAGAGGGCAGCGTAGGTGCTGTTGGAATCCCAATGTAGATGATGCAAATGTCCCCAAGTGCTTCTTCCCTGGAAACTGGGGCTATGAAATCAGCAATGTCCAAGCAAATACGAACACAGGTAGTATTGCATTGATTTTGTTACATGGAACAATTTTCTGTTGTCCATACAAGGTAACTACAAAATAGATGCTCAATGTCTCTCTCTTGCTCTCCTCCCCCTACCCAGGGTTAACTGTCCAGTTGAGAAGGTTGCCATCTCCATCTCTGTTTGGAAATGATATCACCAATGCCCTCCTCACAGCTGAATATCAGACACCTAATCGTTTTCATTTCAAGGTTGGTTTGGGAGTTACCACTGAATACATCTCTGGAGAAAGCAGGGCCCCGCCTTGGGTTCACGTAATCCTCCACTGTGCACTGCATGGATGCAGAGGCAGAAGGCACCTTTCTACCCCTATCCTGAAACCTCTGGATGGGATGGGGAGGCTGATTTTTATTTGACAGGGCATACATGATGAGATGATTTCTTCTCATAAATCAGGAACTTTAGATATGAAGAGTTATAAGTTGTTCTCATGAGGAGGGGCTACTTGAGAGACATCTTTGGGTCTTTTGCAAACAGGTGGTATTCCTTGGAGCTGATCCTTCTGTTTTTCTTCTGACAGATCACTGATTTCAGTGCGATCCGCTATGAAGTCCCCCAAGAAAATATCCAGCTGGTTAATGGGACTACTAATGCTGCCAATGCAAACTACCATGTAGAAATCACTGGAAATCCCTTTAGCATCAAAGTAATAAGGACAAGCAACAAAAAAGTCTTGTGAGCTTTTCAACATTTTTTTTTTTTTTTGTGGTACTGGGGGTAGAAACCAGGGGCATCTACCTTTGCACATCTTTGAATATAGGGTCCCAATGTCAATCATTCTGATATACTCTGGGTGCTTAGCAAAATAAGTATGACTTGGAAATATGTTTGAGTTCAGAAAAATGTAATAATTTACTGTAACTAATCAACAATGGCAATTAGTCATGATTGTAGAACAAATACTGAAATGCAATGTACTAGTGTCCTGAGTTTATATAATGTATAATAGTATATAATACATAATTATATCTAATATATTACATGTGTCATGTACTATACTATTTAGTATTATATTTGTTATACTTTTAGTATATTACATATGTGATATGTAAATATATATATGTATGGCTCACATATGTCATGAGGTAGGAAATTTTACTGTTTTGAGCTATTACTCATTCAGAAATTCAGACTCCACTGTTTATAATTGCCAAGTATTTTTCATTTGAATCTTACCATGGTGCAAATAGCAACAGTTAGAGCATACATCACAATTTATACTGGAGAAAGTGCAGGTACTAATGTTAAGTTAAAAATCCTGGCAAAGGAAAAATCACCAGTCAGCTGGGTGATATAAGGCCATGTACCCCACCATCAGTTTCCTTTTCCATATAAAGAGGATTAAAATACCCACTTCGGCCAGAGGTAATGTGGTAATACTGACAAAGCATCTGGCGTAGTGCCTGGCATGCAGTAGTTGCACAGGAAATGTACACGTGTGTTTCTTCTCTTTCTCCAGTCATCCAGCCTGAGCTCCGCGTGTTCCGTTACTAATGCTATGTTCCCCTAGATTCAAACAACCAGGAATACTCTAGAAAGGCCTTGGAAGGTAGCATGGAAGTTGATAACCCCTAAAGCAATGGGTATCTGAGCCTATGTGGAGGAGAGAGAACAGCTTTCTGGCACAGAGGAGAGAGTACTTCAGCGATTCTCCTCTTCCTCCATGGCCCAGGTTGGACACAAGCATCGGGCCTCTCCAGTTTGCCCAGCAGTTCCTGCAGCTGTCTTTCCGACTGCCCAGTGCCAATGTGTATGGGCTGGGGGAACATGTGCACCAGCAGTATCGCCACAACATGGCCTGGAAGACCTGGCCCATCTTCACCCGGGATGCTACCCCCACCAAGGTGAGGTCCTCTTCTTCCTGCTCGTCACCAACAGACAGGACTGTTCTCCTTCCCTCCTTTCTTCCCTCCCCCAAAATACTGTGTGAAGACACATTTATATCTTACTTTGATCAATTTAGATGTACTTGTGTTCAGGAATACCTATTGAGGTTTATAAGCTCACATTCAGAAGTAAAGCGATTAAAAGCTTACTTTTAGTGGCAAATATAAGCTAATGATTGTATGAGAACCTGACATGTTTTACATTTGCTACTGTCTGGCTTTAATAAGTTATCTAGAGGAGAACTTCAGCATGGGGTGTTCTTAATAGAACCTTGCAGATGAAAAATGACTCTTTTAACAGCTTCATTTTTTTTTTTTTTTTGTGGTACTGGGGTTCTTGGAAGCCCTTCTACTGCCAGGCTACACTCCCAGACCTATTTTATATTTTTAAATTTGGAAACAGGGTCTCTTAAGCCAGCGAGGCTGGCTCCGAACCAGCGTGATCCTCCTGTCTCCGTCTCCCAAGCGCAGGAATTACAAGCGTGAGCCACCACTCCCGGCTTAACAGCTTCTTTATTGCCAGTTGAGGTATGTCTTGCAGACAGTGTTGTGTCACCTGGCCGGCTGTTAGAAATCAGTTAGAATCTCAAGGTATAAAGACCCTGAGATCCACTGAATCCCATGAATCCGATGTTAACAAGATCCCCAGGGGAATCCTGTACACATTCAAGTTGGAGAAGAGCTGTTCTAGACCAGTGCCTTTGAATTTATCTGGAGTTAAGTTGTCCTTTATTTTTGGTGTGGTAACAGCATGAGAAACACTTTTGTTGATACAATTAAACTACATTATTGGGAAAATGAAATAAAAATACCCAGAGATATAAGCTACAAGCTCAAATTTAAAAACTGAGCAGGCAAAAAATGACTCTTAAATTGCCTCCAAAGGTTTCCTAAAGCCTCACTCTTGCTTTTTTCCCCTCCTTCTGCTGACTGACAGCAAAGGGTGTGGGAAGGTGTCAGCCCATGAGCAATGCTCTGAGTGGCACTGGTGGACCGAGCAGGTCTTGAGGTCTCCTTTGTGTTGGTGGTGGGTTTCAGGTCAGAGCAAGAGCTGCAGGCGAAAGTGTGGTACAGGGGTGGGGGGTGGGGTCTGAGATTTCACAAGTCATATTCTGCAAGAGATTAACAAAGTAGTGAATTAAATTGTACCCATCTGCCATCATCTGATGTAGTGGAAGGAGCATACTTACTAAACTAAAAGGAAAATATGCAAATGCTTGGTCAAGGATACTGACAGATCCCCTTAGCATCATACCAGGCTTGATTTTCTCCAGCTGTTCTTAAATTTTATAGTTACTTTTAAATGCATGCCTGCCCACCCGCCTGCCTGCCTGCCTTCTTTCCTTCCTTCCTTCCTTCCTTCCCCCCTCTTTCTTTTATCCTTCTTATCCTCCCTTCCTCTCTTTCCCTTCCTTTCTCATCTCTTTTTTTTACAAATTTAATCTATATTTTATTCAAGTGTCTATGCCATGAATTTCCCTGGATATCATTAAAATCTGGCCTCTGCAGTCCCAATGATCTTCCGCCTTTTGTATAATGTGCTTACTTTCTTCTTCTTTCCTAAAATTTACCTTTATTCGCTCTATTGCCCTATTATAACATTGTATCACTGTCACACAGAACAACTAAAACTTCCTGATTATTATTCATTTTTATAGCTTTTAGCAGTTATACACATACACACTACCTATATGTCAGGGCTCATCACCACCTTCTTTGTGACTGGTTCAGTATCTCCTGGTATTTTAAAACCTTGTTAATACCAAAGTATTATGTATTAATTTTAGAAAGACTAGAAAATACTTTTGGTCATTAAGACAGGATTCATAATTACTCATAATACAATAACCTCTTCCCAAAATTTTGTATATGTCATTTCATATATATTCTAATTAAAAATAACTTCATTGAGATATAAATAATATGAAATAAAAGTCACCTTTTAAAGTACAATTCAATGATTTTGACATATCTAATCTAAATCTCTAATCTACTTTCTGTCTACAGATTTCATTTTTTCCAGATATTTCACCAAACAAAATCATGCAATATGTGATTCTTTATGTCTGTTTATTTAGCATATTTTAGATGTATCGTTTTGTAACATGTGTCAGTATTTTTTATCATTGCTGGATAGCATTCTCATTCTATGTACAAATATACCATATTTTGTTTCTCCATCGGTTAGTTGGTGCTATCATCTCAATGCATTTTTGGTTCAATACTATGCTACATCAAGTGTTGACATGTAAAGTACATGTAAAGCATGGCTTCCGATTTATTTTAGGTAGAATAAATAATTTTAACACATAATGCTATTCATTTTTTTTTCTTATTGACAGGGCATGATCAATCTATATGGAGCTCACACATTCTTCCTGTGCCTTGAAGACACCAGTGGTTCATCTTTTGGAGTTTTTCTATTGAACAGCAATGCCATGGGTAGGAAGCATCTTTTTCTCTTCTGTAGGTAGGAGTAGGTTTTAGGATGCTGCTTTTATTTAAAAATTGCCTTTTAAAAATTTTTTATTGGTGCATTATATTCATATATCATATTGGGGTAAAAAACTTGTGTGTACATACATGTACACATCACTGATTTAACCCCTACCCAATTCCCACCCCATTCCCTCCCCATCTCTCCTTCCCTTGCTTGGCTTAGTGGTTTAACACACAATGTACTTAAAAATTGCCTTTTATGGTGAGAGGCATATTGAACTTACAGTATTTCTATTGAAACTAAAATCTGTATGTTAACTTGTTTATAAATCCAGCTTATATGTAAAACCATTTTTATTGAAAAATACTCCAAGGATCTCCTTTGATGGAAAGTTTTCTTTAATATTTTGCACATAAGATCCACTGAGAGACATATTCCAAGGATACCTATGAATTCCAACACCTACCACATTGCCTATCTGTGGGCAACAGGTCGCATCTTGTGGGCTCTTCTCATAGGTTTCCCTTGAATTACCCCCTACTCTTCTTCCTCTGGTTTTTGGTTAATGACACACTAATTTTTATTTAATATTAAATATTATTATAAAACACATAATGTACGTAAACAAATATATCAAAGTTAATGACTAAATCAAGCATGGGATTGAGGGAAGGGGAGGGTGTGGGATGGGGATCAGATAAAGGCTAATTGGACAATGTGTACGTGGATATCCTCACAAGTCTTGTATTCCATTGTGATGTTTGACTACAATGCACCAATAAAAATATATTTAAAATGTTAAATATTATTATATATAAATATTATAAATAAAATAGTAAGTATTTTGTTTAATTTTGAATTTCAATTACAGACAAACTTATTTAGTATGGATTTTAAAAGCTTTTTATTTAAGTAAAACCACTCTCAAGACCCAGAAGTTAGTGTTTTTATGTAACTAGATTAAAATAGAATTTGTTCTGCACTCTCTTAAAAAACACAAAATTTATTATTTTCTTGGTGACTTAACACACTGATAAACTTTGACGGTTTTCTAAGGAAATGAGCATTTGATTTTTATCCCTTTGAGAATGAGAAAGATTGCTTTAGATGGCGTAACTGTTCATACTCCAGAGAAAAGTCTACTTTCGACAAGAGGATGCTAATCACTCTTGTTTTAATTCTTTCAGAGGTCGTTCTTCAGCCTGCTCCTGCTATCACTTACCGTACAATTGGGGGTATTCTTGACTTTTATGTGTTCCTGGGAAACACTCCAGAGCAGGTGGTTCAGGAATACCTGGAGGTATGGGTTTGCATTTAGAGAACCATTTGTTTTTTGATGTTGTGTCTTACATTTATTTAAATCAACAAGAGAAAAACAAAAGTTAGTAGACAGGGTGGACTATAAATGTAGGGGTCATGAGTCTTTGGCTTTCCTTGCTTGTTTATTTTGATGACATTTATTGGATGCCATCTTCCTGCTAAGGAGGCACTGTGCAAGGCTTGAGAAATGCAAAAACAAGTCAGATTCCATTTTTCTTTTGAGGTGTTCATCATCCATCCAGGCATGACAGATAATTCCAAAGACCTAAGGTCACAAATCAGCAAAGTTCACTTATGCAACAAAAAAATTAGGAGAAACAAAATTATGTGGAATGAACTTTACTAGCTATTTATATTTGAATCATACTATAGGCTGGAGAAGTAACTTTTAATAGGTAAAGTTTTTTGCACTCTAAGTTTTAGTGTAAAGTATTTTCTGCTTTATAGATTGAAATGCGCAGGCACAGAAAAGTGAAGAAATTCATTCAGGATGATTCATAAAAGCACATGAAAGTATGGTTCTTGCTGCCATTGAATTTATAATGAAATAAGAGAATAGATACATTCTGAAATAGTCATAATAGAAATCACTTATACTGTCAACGATTTTCAAATAAATCATATGGGAATTCATAGGTGTGGGAGAAAGCACCATCATATTAGAGGGCAGAGACCTTCAGGGAACAGGTGGGACAGGTTTCTGTTTGAAGTCTTTTCAAAGTGTTGTCTCCAGCAACTTGGACAACTTAAAATTTTAAGTATGTTTCAGTATTTCTTTATTCGTCCCATTCATCATCCATGAATCCTTATTATTTTGCCCATGACACATTCCAAGATCTGAAATTACATTAGACACATTTGCCTTCCTTTTAAGTACAGTGAGGGCATAAACTATGCTTGCTTAGAGCCATATGTCCTCTGTGCCCACCTCAGACCTTATCACATCATAGAAACTGAGAAAAGACTTATCCAGGGAATGGTCATGACTGCTTTTTACCCAAGAGGATAGCATTACTCAACCATTTTCTGAAAATACTATTATTTCCTGATGTTGCCATTTGGGAATGTGTTTAGGTAGTTCCTAAAGAAAGATGTGAGTTGTGTGATTTAGCAGATTACTTTAGCATATTAAATTACTCTTGTTTCTGACATTTTCAGATCTGAGGACTTTATAAAAAGTGAGATGGAGTTAATGCTTCCAGTGTTGAACTTGGTGCTACAAAGTATATATTATAAAGTTTGAGCACTTCCTTACTTCTATTCCAGCTCGTTGGACGACCTTTTTTGCCTTCCTACTGGAGCCTTGGTTTCCACCTTAGTCGTAGGGATTATGGTGGCATCAATGGCTTGAAAGAGGTTGTAACCCGAACTCGCGAAGCTGGGATTCCATATGTAAGTTGAAACTTCTCTTATTAGGCATTAGGCACTATTCCTTATCTTCCTTTTTTTGTATTGAGTTCAATTTATTAGAAAAAATTATAGACAAAATGATAGAAATTCAGCCGGGCGTGGTGGTGCACACTTGTAATCCCCGTGCTTGGGAGGCTGAGACAGGAGGATCGCACGGGTTCAAAGCCAGCCTCAGCTACTTAGTGAGGCTTTTTGCAACTTAGTGAGACCGTTTCCAAATAAAATATAAAATAGGTCTGGGAGTATAGCCCAGAGATAGAAAGCCTCTGGGTTCCACCCCCAGTGCCCCCCCCCCAAAAAAAAACCCGATAGAAATTCTAGGCAGAAATACTATCAGAAATTTGTATGTTGAATTAACTTTCTGATTATGCAAAGTGCAGAATTTATGGAGTCAGATGGAGACAGGTAGGGATTTGGATTTTAGCCTTGCCTCTTCATAGACCCATGCAGTATTGGGTTAATTAATATTTCTGAATTTTAGTTTCCATCTTCTTATATACTTTATTTTTATGTTTATTTTTTATTGGTGCACTGTATTCATACATCATAATGGGATAAAAAAAACTTGTGTAGACATATGTGCACACATCGCCCAGTCAGCCCCCACCCGAACCCCACCCCATTCTCTCTCCATCCCTCCCTCCCATGCTTGGCTTAGTGGTTGACATCTAATATTATAGCAATTTATCCAAAATTAACAATGATAATCTCACATAACAGATTCATTTGTCTGATATCAAACTTTTGATCACTTAGAGATAACATTTCAATATTTCTTTTTGCTTTCCTTCTTACCAGAGGATTTTTTCTTTTTTTTTTTTAAGGTGAAATTATCATACATTTTTTCCAGAAAAAAAATCCATCCTAACTTGAAATATGAACTCTAAATACCCAAAACAATCTTGAAAAAGAACAAAGCTAGAAGCTGTACATTTTCTGATTTCAAACCTTATAAAGCTACATTAATTGAAACAGTGTAGTACTGCTATAAAGGCAGATATATAAACCAGTGGCAATATGGCGCTGCTGCCACGCCCTCGGCCAAGAGGCTGGCGCTGCTGGCAATATGGAGCCGCTGCCATGCCCTCAGCTGTGAGGCTGGCGTATTTCTTTTCTGGTTTTGAGCTCTGTTCTGAGTCCCTAGAAGGCGTGGTGAGCTTGACCACTGGTAGTTTTAGAGGTTCTTTGCGCTGAAAGAACTGCTAAATTACACCCGGATGATCTGCAGCTGCTCACTTCAGCTCCTTGTTTACCTTTCCTCTCTGGATCCTGGTGCTGTGAGGGAAGATGAGGATGGCGTGGCCCCACTGCTGAATTGCAGGCTTGATTTCTGGTCTCTGGTTGTTCTTCTAGTCTTTTTTTTCTCTGTTCCTTGTGTTTACATTTTTAATTTCTCTGCTGATGGCATTTTCTGGCTATGAAAAGCGCTGATTTTGTGGCAATAGAGATCAAGCTTTAGCAGGGCTCATAAATGCTTCTTTTCTCAGTCACCATCTTCCCGGAAGTCCCAGACCTATTATTTTTATATTTTTATATTTTATTTGGAAACAGGGTCTCACTAAGTTGCTGAGAGCCTCACAAAGTAGCTGAGGCTGGCTTCGAACCTGTGCAATCCTCCTGTCTCAGCCTCCCATGCACGGGGATTACAAGTGTGAGCCACCCTTATATACTTTTATTGGTGCATTGTAGTCTCACATTATAATGCACGTAGCGATGGTGACATACTTGCACACAGTACCTGGTGGGCTTTCTCCATGTTCCCTCCCCCGCTTCACCCTTCTCCATACAAGATATTGAGATTGGCATTGGTCTTCTCATATATGCACATATTGTTCATAGAAATGATTCCATCATTGATCCTCCATCTCCCCTGCCCCTTTCCCTAGACCTTTTCCTCCCTCCACTGAGGTATCACCTCCATTATCTGGAGTCTCTCTAGTGTCCTGATTATTCCCTGACTTCTGCATTGAGAGAACACATATGGCCCTTCACTTTCTTAGAATGACTAATCTTTCATTAGAATGGCTAATCTCACTTAAAATAATAGTGTCCAAGTTCATCCATTTTTCTGCAAATGACAAAATTTTGTTCTTTTTTATTGCTGAGTAGAATTTCTTTGTGTGGACATCTCATAATCTTATAATCCATTCATCTATTGAGTGATGCCTAGGTTGTTTCATATTTTGGCTATTGTGAATTATGCTACTATAAACATAGATATACCATGTTTAATATGCATATGATACTATAATATTATTATTTTATTTCCTTTGGAAAGATACCCAGGAGTTGTATAGCTGGATCATATGGTGACTCCATTACCAATTTCATGAAGAATTGCCACACTAATCTCTATAGCAGCTGTAACTAGTCTGCAATCCCACCAACAGTGTAGAATAGTTCCTATTTCTTCAAATCCTTTCCAGAAGTTACTGTGTTTTTTTTTTTTGACTTTTTGATTATTGCCATTTTGATAGAGTTTAGATGGAATCTTAGTGTAGTTTTGATTTACATCTCCCTGATTGGTAATTATATTGAACATTTTTTCATGTATTTATTAGCCATTTGTATTTCTTCTTTAGTGAAGTGTCTAGTTCAATTGCACATTTATTGATTGATTTGTTTTTTAATGTTAAGTCTTTTAAGCAGTTTGTATATTCTAGATATTAGTCATCTATCGGAGAAATAGTTGGCAAAGGTCTCTCATTTGAAAGTTCTAATTTTAGACTCTTGATAGTTCTCATATATGAGTAGAAACATTTTAGTTTAATGTCATATCATTTATTACTTATTTTAATTTCCTCAACTTATTTGAGGAAGTTTCTACCTGTAAATCTGTGTTGAAATGTTGGACCCAGGCCCTCCTCTAGTAACTTCAGTCTCTGTCTAATTTCTAGGTCTTTCATCCATCTTAAATTGTCCCTTGTGCAGGGTGAGAGGGAGGGATTTAATTTCATTTTTCTACAAATATATAATAGTTGTCCCAACACAATTTGTTGAAAAGGTTATCTTTTTTTCTAACGTATGTGTTTGGAACCTTTGTCAAAAATCAATTGGTGATAAATGTGTGGAATTATTTCTTTTTTTAATATGTGAAACTTAAACTTTATTGATAACAGTGTTAGTTCTCTGTACTTTTATTATTGAAAACATCTATTAGAGACTTGGACCAATGGTTGAGATCAACAGATAAAAAGCATTTCATGGTATTCTAAATGGATGCTTGACAATATTTTGATTAGCTACATATTGTAATTACTTAAAATTTTAAAAATTTATGTTTATGTGGACCATATTGAAAATGGCATACATTCATATGATGCTTGGTGCCCTCCCTTCCACTTTCCCTCCCCTCCTCTCAACAATGAGTGTCCAGGTTAACCATGCTATATTTATATTTTTACACAAATTTGGATGTAGCTCCTTCATTAATCAACCTCAGCCTTCTTAATCTCCTATCCTTCCATTCTAGCTTTGGTGAGGTTTTGCCTCCATTGTCTGGAGTCCCTCTGGTATCCCTAATACTCCCTAGTTTGAGCATATTATAAAAACACAAGTCCCTTCTCTTTCTGTGCTTGGTTGATCTCAGTTAACATAATGTTCTCCAGATCTTCCCATCTTTTGGCTATTATAAATTGTGCTGCATGAAACTATATCTGTATCTTCTATTTGTAGCATTGGTCTACGTGTCTGTGTCTGTTTTTTAACCACTACCATGCTGCTTTATTATTATAGCTCTATAGTATAATTTGAAGTCAGGAATGTGATGCCTCTTGCATGGTTTTTATTGCTGAGAATTGTTTTGGCTATTTTGGGTCTTTTGTTTCTCCATATTAAACTTATGAGTAAATTTTCTAGATCTGTGAAGAGTGACATTTTGATAGGATTTCACTCACTCTGTAGATCACTTTTGGTAGAATGGCCATTTTTATAATATTTATTCTGCCTATGCAAAAGCATTGGAAATTTTTCCTTCTGCTAAGAGCTTCCTCAATTTTTTTCTTTAGCGTTTAATAATTTTCACTGTAAAGGTTTTTTTATCTCATTGATTATATTTATTCTTAAGTATTTTACTGTTTTTGAGGTTATTTTGAGTGAAATTGTTTTTTGAATTTCTTTTTCAGTGGATTTGTAGTTGGCATATAGAAAAGCTACTGATATTTTAGATTGATTTTATGTCCAGCTACTTTGCTGAATTTGTTAATAAGCTCTAGAAGCTTTAGTTGAGATTTTTGGTATTATAAATATAGGATCATGTCATCTGCAAATAGAAATAATTTTAGTTCTTCTTTTCTGAATTATTTTAATAACTTTCTTGCCTTATTGCTCTGGTGCAATAAAGGAAGACAATGAATTTTGGTTGCTTCAAGATTCAGAACTCAACCAGTAGGAAGACTGCTTCTTGGCAAGAGAAGAAAAGTAATCAGAACTCACATAAGAGAGATAGTCCAAACATGGTGGAATTATATTATGTCTTTATGAAATAAGAATGTATGATTCACTGTGGTAGACTGATGGATGTGTCTTAAATGCATAATCTAAGCTGAGAGGAGGAACTCCTCACAGCTGGTTACTGCTTTATGAAAGACGGCAATACCTGAAGTGTCATGGCCAGCCAGATACAATAATTAAAATGACTTAAAGTAAATGAGTTCCTCTTAATGTACACTACTTCTAGATCTGGACAACTCTAATGTCAAGCTCTGTCACTGCAAAGTATTTAATTTTCTTTTTCTTTTTTTGGTGGTACTTGGGGTGGAACCCAGAGGCTTTCTACCTCCGGGCTATACTCCCAGACCCATTTTATATTTTTATTTGGAAACAGGGTCTCATTAAGTTGCTGAGAGCCTCACTAAGTAGCTGAGGCTGGCTTCGAACCTGCACGATCCTCCTGTCTCAGCCTCCCAAGAACGGGGGTTACAAGCATGCGCCACCACGCCCGACCTTAATTTTCTTTTTTTAAGTTTTCAAAACTTATTTTATTCATGTATAATAATTATACATCACAACAGGGTTCAATAAGATGAAAAATTTCATGTTCACAGCTCTTGGTGTATTTCTATCCACATCCCACCTGCTCCCCTTCCTCCCCCCCCTACACATATTAGTGCAATTGGTAGTAATATCTTTTTAAAATTTTTTTATTGGTGCATTGTGTTCAAACATCTTGATGGCATGCAAGATGGTGGAGACATACATGCACACACCACCCAATTAGCCCTTACCCAGTTTCCATCTTATTATCCACCTATAAATTAAAATATAATATTTAAGTATATAATATTTATTAAGCTGTGACAGGAGATGCATGACATGTGGTTAGAAAAGTTATAAAAAAAAGTACTTATTTTGGACTAGCTCTGGGGAACTGTAGCTCAAGAATTTATGTGCTAATGTCTGAAGGAAGCTTGTATAGGTGGAAATAATTAGCCTGATCCAGGATTCTTCAGTCCCCTTTCAGAGTAGCAAGGAGGGCTACCATCATTCTTCCTCTGATAAATTATATGTTCACTATGTTGTATTGGTATTTAGGGGAAATTGATTATACTGACTTTTACTTTTTCTATATAAGCTATCTGAAAGCCATGAGTTCTGGAAGGAATCAGACCAAATTTTGCCATATAAACATGTAAAATAAACAAAGGGCTTTACCATTCATAGTTAGTCTTCATTTATTCCTATACTCTAAAGGGATACAGTGTTTTAACAACTTTTCCATGGTTATAAACTTATTTAGTTGACAGAATCTGAATGGAAGTATAGTTGTTTTGCTTCCAGCTGTGATGTTGGTTTAGATCTAGCCTCTTGCTCATGATGGGAAGGGTATTTTTGAGGTATTGCCAGTTCAGAAACAAGTAAGTTTTTCTTATGTGGCTGGGAGCTTCACTCTATGTGGCTGCAGGGAACATCTGGGTCCCAAATGACCATCTGGTATGAGAACAAATGATGCCACAGTGGGTAACAGGCCACTAAGGAGAACCTCCTAATGCATCATCCCATGAGAAAGGCTTTCATAGGTCTTCAAGGTAGGTAGCAGACTGAAGACAAAAGAGCATCATGGACCAAATTGTCTATTATCAAAGCTCTCCACCTACCCAATCACAGGATCTTGAAAAATATCACTTAACCTCCTAGCATTTCCATCTTTTGATGAAGAATAATACCTGCTCTGCCTAAGTTGCTATGCAACACTAGAAAGAATGCATGCATATGAATTTGGTTAGTTAAATCTCTATCTCTTTGTTATTTATATTCGCTAATCATTACTCCAGAAGTTTTACAAGGTGAAAAGGAAATTTTCTTTTCTAATGCTGTATTCTGTGGTTGAAATCTAAGGTAGTGAATAGTTATAACATTACTGACACGTTCATGCAAATAAACAGTTTGAGAACACCTGCTACATGTTAAGCATCCAGACAGCTCAAGTCACAGAGATGAACAAGATGCAGTTTCTGTTGTCAAGTTTCTCGATACCTTCTGACATGCTTCTGTCAATATGAGGAGAGAGTACCACAACCTAAGGACAGCTGCACCTTTCAAATAGGGCTTATTTACTTCAAAGAAGTAGCCCAGCCATGGAAGTTCTAGAATTATTAAAAAAAAAAAAAAAAAAAAAACATGGCTTCTGCTTTAATGGTCAGGAATCAGAGCTGGAATACTTTCTATCAGCCCAGTGGTATATCAAGATTCTAATTGGCCAGAGCTACTTTTCAGGATGTCCAGTACTCTGACATAGACTACATGGATGGAGGGAAGGATTTCACTATTGATGAACAAGCTTATCCTGATCTATCAGATTTTGTCAAGGAGTTACATGACAATGGCCAGAAATACATCATTATTACGGTATGTTCCAAACCCTCTTGCCCCTTCTTTTCCTTTCAAACTGCAGAAGAAACTTAGAAAAGTAATTCTATCCTATTTTTAAAATTAGAATTCTGGCATCCTCCAGGACCCTAACTACATGACCTATAATAATGGAAGATATAAGAGAGTATGGATCTTGGAGAACAATGGATTTGCTCTTGGGGAGGTAATTTCTCAATAAAGTCAGGGAAAATTACATTTGTTTGTGGGCATTTGTACCTTGGGTATGAAGATGGACAAAGGCAACCTAAAATATTGTTATTCATTTTATGGCTTTAGAGGTTTTTCTCATTACTATTTTTAAAACTGACTGATGTACAACTGAAATTCTACATATCTATATATATAATTATTTCAACTGTTGTACTCTACATTTTTGTTATCCTCCTCTCTTCCCTTATTTACTATATTGGATTCTCTGTTCTTTTAATTAATGTTACTCTCATTTTTGAATTTCTCTCTAACTTCCACATATAAGAGATAATATACATCTATTTATTTTTGGAGACTGGAAAATGTTGCTCAAAATAATTTTCTTGAGTTCTATTCATTTCCCTGCAAAGGACATAATTTTATTCTTTTATATGACTGAGTGAAATTCCACTGTGTAAATATACCATAGTTTTGTGATCTATTCATCCATGGACACTTTGTGCAATTAACAATGTGTCCATTGTTAATTGTGGTTCTATAAACATGGATTGCAGTATAACTATAATATTCTGATTTCATTTCCTTTGGAAAGATGCCCAGGAGAGTATTATCATTGGATCATATGACAGTTTCATCCCCAATCTTTGAGAAATTTCCACAATGGTCTCCATGATGCCTGTACTAGTTTTTAGTCTCACCAAGAGCATATATAAAAGTTTCTATTTTCCCATAGCCTCACCAGCATGTATTATTGTTTATGTTATGGATGAATTCCATTCTAACTGAAGTTAAATGGAATCTCAGTGTGGTTTTGATTTGCATTTCCTTGACTGATAAAGATGTTGAACATTTTTAAAATATATTTATTGGCCATTTGCATTTCTTCTTTTGAGAAGTTTCTATTATTTCTGATCTACAGAAATCAGCCCTAAAATTCATGGGGAAAAACAAAAGACCCAGAATATCCAAAATGATATTCAGCAATAAGATCTAGTATTTTAAATAGTTCAACCTCCCAATAAAATCCAGTGTTTAAATAGCTCATCTCCCAATAAGATCCAGTATTTTAATAAATGATTCATCTCCTAATTGGCTTTACATAATAACATATTACTTGTTATGGAAAAAGGCATAGAATGAATTACCATTTAATTAGTTGCTTTTCCTTTCCTTTTCACTTCCTTTTGCAATTTGCATGCATTTTCCTCTAGTTGTTTTGAATGGGAGAGTCACAAATGCCAACTCTCAGGTGATAAGCAAAGCAGAGTTTCTAGGAAAAGAAACTGTAGCTAACAATAGATGAATAATGGAACCAAAGAACAAATTGCCCAGCCTCTTCTATGTTCCCTAGGGCTATCCTGGACCAACTGTCTTTCCTGATTTTAGCAATCCAGTGACTACTCAGTGGTGGACACAGGAGTTCGGTGAATTTCATAATCGTCTGGAGTTTGATGGAGTGTGGATTGTAAGTTACCATTTCAGCTTCAAGTTTTCTTTGTGAAATGGCATGCCAAATTTTCAGATGACTACCGACCCTGGTCTGTAATAAAATAGTTTGCTTGAAATATCAGTATTCAAAATTCTTTTATTCAGTGCTGAGGTGTATATAACAAGCTAGATTCCTAAATCCCCTGAATTCTTTTCTGAATTTGCCACTAACTGGTTATTTCATTTCAATAAAGTTCTTTGTTTTCTCATGGTCATGGCTGTTTCCTTCATTAACTCATTAACTTTTTTAGCCTTAAAATACTGCTTTATTAAAAGTTATAATTGCTATTATTTATAGCATTAGCTCATAAAAATTTAATCACACATTTAATGAGGCCCCATGGTTTTTATTGGAACACATTAGAAAATGTTTTTGAAATTTGATGATATCTTTGCTAGCAAAATTAGACATCATGTATTTTTAATTAATTTTAAGAAAATTGATTTGACCTCAATTATATTCTCTTATTGTTCCTCATTCAGTGAAATGAAAGTAAGAGAAAGTTATAAAACAGAAAGGTTATCCTATCTTAGGTTCTTTACATCTACTGAAGCTTAATGCAAACTAAATTCTCACAATTTATAAGGAAAAGATTGGCCTTTGAAATAATATTTCTTTCCTTTTCAATTTGATTTTTTTAGTAAAGGAGATTAGAGATCAAACCCAGGGATATTCTACCTTCCAGCTACATCCCCAGCCCCTTTAATTTTTTATTTTTAAAAACAGAGTCTTTCCACTTTGCTGACGGTCTCTCTAAGTTGTTGAGACTTGCTTAAAACCTGCCATCCTCCTATCTGTCTCCTAAATACTGGGGTTACAGATGTACACAACCATACCCAGTGAAATATTTATTAATTAATAGACATAAATCAGTTTGTAAAAAATAAAATGTGCCCAATATAATTTAGAAGCATAATATACCTTAGATATAACCTATTCCAATTTTTATAATTTTTATAAAAGGCAATTTTATATTTTTTATAAAACATTCATAAATTTTATTAAAGGTAAAAAAAGAGGTCAAGAAACATTGGGGAGATTATTAAAAATTCAAAGGCTAATTAGTAGAAAACTGTGGAAACCTTCTTTCTAGTTTGCTAGCCATGTCCCAACAACTAATTTTCAATTAGTAACATTTTCAGTTTTGTGCATTTTGTGTCTTTGAAGGAAACGGATGAAGTAACCAGCTTTCACCAAGGTTCTGATCACAGGTGTGAGTCAAACATCTTGAATTTCCCACCCTTCGTGCCCAGTAAGTTCTCACCTGTTTGCTAATTATGCAGATATGAGACATGTTAAAACAACCTCCATATTCGACCATGTAGTAAAAGCGGTTCACTTCCCAGCCCAGTGGATCCCTGGGCTTCCTGACCAGTCTTCTCCTTGACTCTGTGACCTTGCTTGGTCTCCGATTACCTTCTTGCTGCCATAACCCAAAGGCAGCATGTGGTGAACACCAATTAGTCTGAATCTAGTGCCTCTCGTGTCTCCTGCCACTCCAGAGTTCCAAATTTTTTCTTTACTTTTTTTTTTTTTTGGTAATTCTGGGGATTGAAGACAGGGGCATTTTACCTCTAAGAGATACTTTCAGCTTGATTTTGAAACAGGGTCTAACTAAGCTGTGGAGGGCTTCACCAAGTTGCTGAGGATGGCTGTGAACCTGACATTGTCTGGTCTCAGCCTCCCCAGTACTTAGTTTACAAGTGTGCACCACCATCCCCAGCTCATATTTCCAAATTCTTTCAATCTGTTCACTGTTTGTAAAGCCCTTAGCTGGTTCCATTTTAGAGTTTATGGAGTTCAGCATACTCTAACGTACAGATCACCTTATACTGAAGTACATTTATATTAAATACCTTTTTCCTTCTTTCTTTCTTCCTTCCTTCCTTCCTCTCCTCCCATTATCAATAGTTTAAGGCATCAATAGTTCTTTACTGCTTCTATTTATTTATTTATTTTTACCATTTTTGGTTAAGGGTGATTGTTCAATCCTTGGGTTTAAAAGAATATATGCATGTGTGACTGTTTTGAGGTGTGGTGGGGATTATAGAATAGGTTGTAGCCTGTACTGTGGAAACAAAGAAGCTCCCATTTATCAGTGGATTGAAATCCTAAAAATTTATTTTTTGTCCAAATCACACTCCAGTGAGGGATGGGTGGCTTGCGTTCAAGCAGCATCAGATATCTTGTTTTCCCATTGTCTTTAATCTACCACCATAGGGCCTTTGTTTTCAGCCACATGGATTACAGGAAACTGAGGGTAGAAGGAATCTAATATACCTACATGCCTTTGCCAGAATCTCGTCACAGCTTCAGCCTAATTCAAGGGGAGGTATAATATTCAAGTATCATCTCTTTATTCTACTGGAAAGGGAACAGAGGCTCACCCTGCAAAAACCTGGAGACAATAATTTAGTTTCTTCATTGGCCCCTGCTGCTTACTGAAGGAGGAAATTATTGTTTTGGAGGAAGTCTTGGCTTCAATCCATTTAACCTCTTGAAAAATCTACTCTCTGCTTTCCTAACTAATTCTTTGTTTCTATTCAGTCTGTATTTTCTGTTTGTTTTTTAAATTTTCCCTGTCCTGAATCAGCTTATCACATTTTTATTAATCTCTTAATCTTATTATTTGGGCAAACCTGTTTGATTTTTGTGTTTCACATTTTTTTCTTTTTGCTCTGCACAAAAGCCTCAATTTATCACCCTCTGCTTGTTCTAGAAAACATGTCACTCTATACCTTCAGTATTTATCTACTCACAAAGATCAGCCACTTTTCAAGATTGCAGAGTACACATTAGCTTGATAAAAATACAGATGTAATGAACTTTGACTAGGAAAATGTAAGAGTCCTTTTAATGATTACAGTTATTTATCTCATTTTGCAAACTAAGCTGTGTCAGAAATACAAATTCTTCTTACATTTTATAATTAAATTTAATTTCTGACACCAAACCTTGGTTCTGTTAGGCTGGTGGGAAAAGTTATGTGCTTTTATTGGTGCATTATAATTTCACATCATATTGTAAATCATGTTGACAGTGACATACATGCACATAGCACTTGTTTCTCTCCCCCTCCTCCACCTCCCCATTTCCTAATACAAAATACTGAGATTTATGTTGGTATTTTCACATATGTACACATATTCCATGGTAGTAATTCAATAATAAGTCTCAGTCTTCCTTCTCCCCTCCCCTTAGGTCTCTCTGGTTCTGTTTTTTCTCCCTTATTAGAAGTCCCTCTGACAACTCAATTGCTCTTTAGCTTGTGCATATTAGAGAAAACATATAACCCTTCACTTTCTGTAATTGGCTAATCTCACTAAACATAATATTATCAAAGTCCTTCCATTTTTGCAAATGTCGTAATTTTGTTTTTCTTTATTGCTAAGTAGAATTCCATTGTGTTTATGTCTCATAATTTTGTAATCCATTCATCCATCTATGGATATCTAGGTTGGTTTCATAATTTGACTATGGTGGGAAAAATTTAACCTCATTCTTTGCTTGTCCCACCACTTTTGGTAATTGTACCTCATACTGAGTTCTTATATGTGAGCAAGAATTCCCAAAGGAAGGCAGAAGTGGCCCCAGGTACAGGTCCACAGGTAGAAGACAGGGAAGAAAGATTGCAGGACATGAGGAACTAAAGGCTGACCATTTTAGCTTCAGGAAAGGGAAACTACAGAAATGACAGGGATTCTCTATTCAGGGTTTTCTCAGGATTTGTATTCTTATTTATGAAACCACCCAAATGGCATCTTTCTTTTATTTTAATCATTGCTCTTTTATAGTGCTCCAGGGGCACTCATTACCTGAAGAGTGCACATTCAAATCATCTCTCTGACCTTTGAGCAGCTGCCTATTTCTCCAGGTAGTTTTCCTAACTGCCTCCACTCACCACCATCCACTCACTGCCATCCTTTGTGAGCACAAAGGAATGAAAACTAGTTTTGTTGATTCATGGGAGGGGGCTTGATATAGGAAGGACCCAGGTAGAAAGTAGTATTTAAGATAGAAATGACAATCTCGAAAGGTTTTTTTAAGTGGAGATTGGTGAGGAAGTTACAGGTACTGGGAAGAAGATGAGAGGGCTGTTTTCTTAGTGTTGGTTGGTGGAGCCCTGCCTCACTGTTGGGTATTTTTCCCTAGGCATTCTCAACCACTCGTTGATTGCAAGAACTCTCTGCATGGACTCAGAGTTTAACTGGGGCCTTCACTATGATGTCCACAGCTTGTATGGCTACTCCATGGCAAGAGCCACAGACTTGTAAGGAGTTAATTCTCTTCCCAATTTCAGATTTGGGAAGGTGGGGTGGGACATTTCTCTTTTCTAAGTGTATTGCTAAAATATTTTCTATAGTTTTAAGCATAATGAAACTTCTAGTAGGATACTTAAGAAATTCTCTCATACATTTTTTTCATTCTATACAGGATTAGTATTGATTGGCTTATGCCTAAGGAACATTATTATTTAAAGATACTCATAGGCAATAACGTGTAAGATGTTCAAAGCCCTTACATAGAAGTCATCTCTTTCCAGGTCCCATTACTGAATGCACTATGACTACTATTCTAGCATTGCTTAATTTTAGCAAATAAAAATACAGGGCACAAAGTAAAATTTCCATTGGGCATACTAAAATTTGCTCATTATTCATTCAAAATTCAAATTTATTTAAATGTCATATATTTATCAGTAAATATTACATGACATTCTTCAAGCTCACCTCCCCACATCTTACTCCAGTTACACACTCACCACTGTCAGTGTCTCCACCACCACCACTCATTATGAAAATCTCCTATTAAGGAGAAAGATGTGTATTGCCAAACATTCCATTCCTTTATGCAGCTTGTTGCATACATTTTATTAATGACGATATAAATTCAGAAATAGCTTTCTCTTCAGTTTCTTCATTGGAATTTGGTAAAACATGCTCATGATACCTGAGAAAGCAAGAAATTTAGGGCTAAACCTAAGAAGATCTTCATTTTAGGTTTGCAACAGAGATGAGTAAACTGAAGTATTTGAAGGGCTGTTGGAGATCTTTGAGTGCCATAAGAAAGAATTAAAGTCTTGACCTTTCTCTGCTCATCTCCTTTCATTCTGGTATTTCTACAGCCCCATTATGGGGCCTTTGGTGTGCTTACAGGACATGTCACAGTCTTGTCTTTACTTGACTTTCTGTCTCTGTGGTACACAAAGTCATGGCCTTTCCTTTAAACCTTGGCTTGGCAAATTCTTGAGATAATACCCAATCTGGCCTCTTGATCTTGTTCCTGTTGTTTCTTCTTATCTGTCTATCCATCTGTATCTAGATTTTTTCTCTCTGTTTTTCTACCAGTGAGTCCCAGAGATCAATCTTCAGACTTCTCTTTTCATAGGTAATTTATTCCTTCCTAATGTTTTTACTATAATCTGTATTAATGGTTTTAAAATATATAATTCTAGCTGAATTTAAGGTTTAAAAATTTAAAACTTATAATCCTAGTTGAATTAAAAGTCTCTGATTTTCAGACACAAATATCCAAAATGACCTTCTGACTTTCTCTACTTGGACGTCTTAAAGTCCAACACACCATTCTTCTTACCTTGTCTTGACCTCCCTCTGTACTGTGGCTAATCATTTAGAAACTCTTAAATTCCCAATATTGGTTGGTAGCAAATCCATATCCCATACTTCCAAGTGGGAAACTTGGCATTACACTTTCTTACATGATTTGGATGCGAAAATTAAAAAAACACACTGTTCCACATTGTTGTCAGAGTGATCTTTCTGAGGCTCAGTGTTTCTCATTTCTTTCACTAGGATAAAATTACTTGTAGCTCACTATTTTTTATACAATAAAATAAAATCCAATCACCTTTGTACAACCTGTAAGATACTTCAAAACCTAATTTCTTGCATCTTTGCCACTCATATTTTATACTATGATAATATATAACTCCTTGTTTTTTCCAAGTCTGAATGCTACCCATTCATTTATGTGTTGTTTGACCCGCACAAGATGATCTTCCTTGCTCTGTCCATTCTGCAAGCGCCTACTTACCTATAAACTTCATTTTCCAGACATGATGCTGCATACCTGTAATCCCAGTACTGGGAAGACTCAGTCATGAGGTTCAAAGGCTTGAGGCCAGTCTCAGCAATGACTTAGCGAGGTCCCTCAGTGTCAGTGTCTAGTGCACTGGAGACCCAAGGGAAAAGCTGCGCTGAACAGGACACAGGGGATGCAGAGTTTCATGTACAACTGCATGTTTTATTGATAGAGCAATCAGACTTTTATAGAGAAAGCTTCTATCGATTACATGAACGAGTTAACTATTTCAGACATTACAAGGTTATCTTAAAGCAACAATGGATGTGTGTAAGTAAAGACAAAAGACTAATCTCAAACTTAAAGCAAGTCTTTGTTTTACAAATAGAAGCAAGGAACACCTGTGACCACTCTTAACATCTCAAGCTGTATATCATACCAATAAATTTTCTGAGATGTCTAGACTGGGAGACATGCAAAGAGGCCTGGAGCTGCTTCCTGACCTTCAAGGGAACTTGGCAGAACACATAGCTCTCACACCTCAGCAATTTAGAAGACTCTTTTTCCAAAAAAATTTAAAATATTGTTGGGATTGTAGCTCTGGTAGAATGCCTCTGAGTTCAACCTACAGTACCAAAAATTAATAAAAAAAGCCCTTATCCCACACATAAATTCTGAAATTCTGGAAATATGACAGTTCTTGGAATAGACTATTGCTCCTTTTTGTGTGATGCATATTTTCATATTGTAGTATGATTAATATGTGCCAATATTATATAATAATTTTAGATACTCATATTTTTCTTGCTGTAGGTTCTTTTATGGCAAACTCCTGCCTGTATCTCTACCCTTACAAACAGTGTGTGCATTTAAGACATTTTAGAGGAATAAATACAGAATGGGTACACAGGGTACCTAATAAATCTGAGACAGACTGTGTCCATTATTTTCTAACATGATTCTGTCCTCATTATGCTAAGTTCCATTAGAGAGAGGAAAGAGAGAGAGAGAGAGAGAAAGAGAGAGAGAGAGAGAGAGAGAGAGAGAGAGAGAGAGAGAGAGAGAGAGAATATTCAGTAAGTGATCAGTATGTTTGAATTTCAATAAAAGCAAAACTCCAATAATAAGGACATAGATTTCTGATTTTCTCTTTTCTGGCTTCATTCTGTCTGTACTACCTTCACTGTAAAGTAAACAAGGTGAATAAGACTAAGTTTCCTCATCTCTGAAATGAGAGATTTGGAGTTATAATCCCAGTACCTTTCTGTTCTGTTATACCTCAATTAAATGCTTCCTATCTAGCCGGGCGTGGTGGTGCATGCTTCTAATCCCCGCGCTTGGGAGGCAGAGACAGGAGGATCGCGCAGGTTCGAAGCTAGCAGCGCGCTGGCTTAGGAGACCCTGTTTCCAAATAAAAATGTAAAAATAGGTCTGGGAGTGTAGCCCAGAGGTAGAAGGGCTTCCAGGAACCCCAGTACCAAAAAAAAAAAAAAAAAAATGCTTCCTATCTATGAATGGGAGGTGGGAAGGAGTGGGAATAAATTTTCAGAAAAGTCAGGAACTATTGTAGAATGGAAACATAGCTACCACATAGCTTTACTGCCAGCATTGTCATGTAATAAAAGTACTATAAAATCATGAGTGGGTTGGATAATAGTTATGGCTAACTATCATAGTTAAAAGGTAACGATGATTGAGTAAGTAGTAGTAAGTAGAGGGTATTTTTCTAGCTTCTCTGGGTTGTGTCAGTGGTCTCAATCCCAGGAAACAGAGGAGATAAATGGAACTAGGCCTTTGAGCATGAGGCAGGATCACCAAAGACACAAGATTTTTATTCAGTGGGGGGTGTGGACATCAGGGAGACAAATCATAACCAGAAATTTAGCTTAACCTTAACTTAAACAATAGTTTGGAGACAGTAGTTTCCAGACAGTGAATGACGAAGTGGAATTCACCTCTTTCTCTGCTCAAAGAAGAAAGGGATCTGATCCTCCCAGAGATCACTCCCTGACAATAAATATACCAGACCTGGGGAATAAAAAAGAGAAACATAAGGATCTCTGAACAAGGCTTTATTTCTAAACTGGAAAAAACCTGATTGCTATCTAATCTGTATTACCATAATGGCTTGCCTCTAACCAGAGCCTCTGATATGTTCATTCCTATTTGAGTTTCACTCTATCTAGGTTGAATGTGTTTCTTTCATGATAGGTGACTGCAGAATGCACTCAAACTCATGCCAGTAGAGGAAAGATGAAGTGTCTGCTAGTCTATACCAAGAGGAAGTGAGCACACAAAGCTCCAACCTGCACTGTGGTTATGCTAAACTGGATCATCCATGGGCAACAAGGAGTAGAACCAGGGGATGATAGGGAAACTGTCTAAAGGGAGAAGATGAAACCAATAACCTAAATGTAGTTACAATGTATTATCAACCAAAGAGGCCAGACCAAAACCAGATCTAAAAAGATGGAGAAAAAATAACCATGAAGATAGGAACATAGAGAAATTTCTCTGGAGGCTAAAATAAAGATGTTTTTAGAGTCTTATGTGAGATCTGAAACATTACTCAGAATGAAGAAAGAGCTCTTTATTTTCCCCAAAGCATTTTTATTTCAGTTTGCTTGAAAAGTTCCTTGCTTCCCTTAGTTTAGGGTGGGTTCCAGAGGTTTACAGTTTACCTTACATGCAACTGGCTTTATTCTTTTTCAGGGCCATGAACTCTGTCTTCTCCAATAACAGAAGCTTCATCTTATCCCGTTCTACTTTTGCTGGATCTGGCAAATTTGCTGCTCACTGGCTGGGAGACAACGCAGCCACATGGGATGACCTCCGATGGTCCATCCCCAGTATCCTTGAATTCAATCTGTTTGGCATCCCCATGGTGAGCCTCATTCCCAACCAAGGAACTCTAACCCTTTTTGATTAGAGACTTCAGTTACTAGTCTTTAAGACTGTTCGATAAACTAAAGTGTATGTCCTCTTGTGATATGATATGTATTAGAAAACATCAAATTCTATGTGTAGTATAAGCTGTCTTCTGAAGATAGCATGGTGACACTTCATAGCATACCTGTAATCCAGGGAATCTCTGGACGTGAGAAAGATACACCATGAGTAAATTGCATTCACATTACAGAAAAATCCCATTAGGTGAGCATCAGTGAAAATTATGAAATTGGGAACTGAAGATTGAATATTGAAGAAGAAGAGTCTTCTAAGTAAGGAATATCATTTATACCACCAGCCAATTTTCTCCTCTTCAGACTATTCTATGATGCTTACTTATTTGTTCTCTTATTTGGCTGGGGTCTTACCCTGGGGCTCTGGACTCTTCTTAAACACAGAATGACACCAACAGGAGATTCTTTTTCCCCTTATTATATAAATAAAAGGTTTATACTTATGCCTCTCTCAATGAAAACTCTGGTCCTATGTGTGTTAATTTTTCAGGTAGGAGCCAACATCTGTGGTTATACAGAAAATGTCACAGAGGAGCTCTGCAGAAGGTGGATGCAGCTTGGAGCATTCTATCCGCTATCAAGGAATCACAATGGGCCTGAGTTCAGGGTAAGGTCTCTAAGAAAAGTGACGGAAACATCCTGGATTGTCTCATCTACTTGTTCTCAAAGAAGGCTTGGAGAAAACCTACAGGGTGATTCTAACTGCAGAAGAAGTATACAAAAGTCTTGCATGATATGGGTAAAAATCAGGGTATCCAAATGAGAATGTTTGGCATGGGGTAAGCATATATTAAATGATTTTGTTGTTGAAATCTCATCCATAAAGGTGAGAAGATTTGTTAAAGTTTGTGTGGAGTTCTTACCATCACCTTACAGAAGACAAAACAATTGGAACTCAGTATTTTATATCAGTTAATAAAAAGAAATCACTCATAGATTAAAGGAAACAGGGAAAAGGTTTTTAGGGAGGGGAAGGTTGGTGATTTGAATTATTTTTAAATTTTGTTATAATATTTAATATTTTGAGCCAGGCATGGTGGCAGATGTCTGTAATCCCAGCACTTGGAAGGCTGAAAAAGAAGGATTGTGAGATCAAAGCCAGCCTCAGCAAGTTAGCTTGGCTCTCAACAACTTAGTGAGATCCCATTTCAAAATAAAAAGATAGCGGTTTATCTTGGAGTTAGAATCCCCCTGTTTTCAATCCCCAGCACTACACACACACACACACACACACACACACACACACACACACACACACACATACACATCTACCTGTTTTTAAATGAATAGTTTGAGAAACCATCCCATACTACTTCTTATAATTCATTCAACGTTTACCCTTTTCCATCCAAATTGTGTGTGTGTGTGTGTGTGTGTGTGTGTGTGTGTGTGTGTGTGTGTGTTTGTGTGTGCAGTGCATATGTGGTTCTGGGGACTGAACCCAGGGATCACCTACCATGAAGCTATATCCAAAGCCTTTTTTATTTATTTTACCTTATGTTTTTTTTATTTTTGAGACAAGGCTTCTCTAAGTTGCCTAGGGGTCCTTAACATGTGCTTCTCTGACTTCAGCCACCCAAGTAGATGGATTTACAAAATATTTTTAATGGGCAAGTGTATAGAAGGGGGTCCAGTGTCTGATAATTGGTATTTATAGTCATGGCAGGAACAAGTAAAGTGAGTTGTCTTTTCTTTTTTTTTTTTTTTTTTTTTTTTTTTTTGGTGGTACTGGGGTTCCTGGAAGCCCTTCTACCTCCGGGCTACACTCCCATACCTATTTTAACATTTTTATTTGGAAACAGGGTCTCCTAAGCCAGCGCGCGTGGCTGGCTTCGAACCTGCGCGATACTCCTGTCTCTGCCTCCCAAGCACGGGGATTACAAGCGTGCGCCACCACGCCCGGCTGTTTTTTCTTTTTTTAAAAAATAATCTGCTTTTGAAATATAACAGATTGAGTGTTTTCACTTTCAATTGACTCATTTGAGTAACTTCCTAATGATAATTTTTATCTCAAGCTCTTGACTTCGTACATTGACAGATCTCTAACACGGAAGAATTAACAGTCAATCTTTCCAAGCATTTTAGCCTGAGACTTTCCCTGTCACCAGTAAGATAGAGAGGGATGAACTATTTCTCAATATCTAAACAGCTTGCCAGCAGCATAAGGCAGTAGCTTTTCATGAACGGAAAGGGCTTAAACAGATAAGAACACTCAGCTTACCCAGGAAGCTAGGTTCAAGTGCTAGTTTTCTTTCTTATATACTATCTCTGTTAAATTGAATTATAGTAAAATCTGCACATGCCAGTTTAAATTTAAATTTAGTTGCTGGCCTAGTGATGTATGCCTTTAATCCCAGTACTTAGGAGGCTAAAAAAAAAGGATAGCAGGTTTGTGGCCAGCCTCAGAAATGTAGCAAAGCTATCAGCAACTTAGATCCCTTTTTAAAATTAAAAATAAAACACAACTGGGGGGTGTATCTCAGAAGTAGAGTTCTCCTATGTTCAACCCCTCTATTCTCATTCTCTCTCTTTCTCTCTCTCTCTCTCTCTCTCTCTCTCTCACACACACACACACACACACACACACACACACACACACAAATTTAACAAGTAAAAGGAGGAAGACATTTTAAAATATATTTTATGTAACTCAGTATGTATATATATATATATGTATATATATATGTATAATTTAAATTTATGTTTAACACAAGATATTATTATTTTATTTTATTTATTTTACTTTTTTTGGTGGTACTGGGCTTCCTGGAAACCCTTCTACCTCCAGGCTACCCTCCCAGACTTATTTTATATTTTTATTTTGAAACAGGGTCTCTTAAACCAGCGAGGCTGGCTTCAAACCTGTGCGATCCTCCTATCTTGGCCTCCCAAGCGCGGGGATTACAAGCGTGTGCCACCACGCTTGGCAAGACATGATATTATTAATGAGCTATTTTTTGTGGTATTTGGGATTGAACTCAAGGGCATTCTACCTCTGAGCCACACACCCAGACCTTTTCATTAATTAATTAATTAGTTTATTTTTGTTTGTTTTGAAACAGGGTCTTACTAGGTTGGTGAGAGTCTCACTACTTACTGAGGTGATCCTGTGATCCTCCTTGAACCTGTGATCCTCCTGTATCAGCCTCCCAAATACTGGAATTATAGGCATGTACCACCATGCCTGACTTTATTATTATTATTATTATTATTAATTTATCTTTTTATTTTGAAACAGATCCTCAGTAAGGTGCTGAGGCTGGTTTTGAACCTGTGGTACTCCCCGTTCAGCCTGTGTGGGTCACCACATCCTGCTAAAATGAGCTATTTTATATCCATTTTTCTATTAAGTCTTCAAAATTCAGTGTGCATTTTACACTTGTAGCATATCTCAACTTAAATGGTAAATTTTCAGCAGTTGAAGTGAGATGTAATGCTTTCAAAACTATGGAGTTCTGTTTAATGGAAATACTATTTTACACTGAACATATTTTACACTGAAATAACACTTTACAATTAAAGTAATATTTTCCATTTTAAGATTTATATTTAAATGAACTATAAACAGATAAAAGGTCAGTCCCTCAATCTTACCACATTTCAAGTGTCTAGTGGCCCCCACAGTGGAAAGTGTGGCTCTAGGCATTCTCAGGTGGAAACCAGAAAGTTGGAGGATGTGGGACATTATTTTATTTTGGGTTTGGCCTTAGGGTTTTCGTGAGCCTTGAACTTGGAATACAGGATAGTTCTATTTGGAGGGAAATGAGCAAAAGAAAGTAGTAAATTCAGATAATTTCCGTCCACAATTTAGTCCCAGCAATATGGTGCAGGAAGACAAGTCTAGACATGACATGTGTAGTTTTCACTTCTTCCAAATTGCAAGGGCAATTAAAAAAAATGAGTGTCAATCATTTATGGTGAATTTCTACTCTGGAATGTAGAAAAATTAGATTTTCCTTCTGAATAGTTCTTTCTTTGATCGTGGGTAAAATCTTCTCAAACCTGTCCTTATGACTTCATTACACACTATGTATGAAAAAAATTATATTAGAGAACAAATAGAGGTTATTATCTTTGGGAGAGAGAACAATAAACCATTCTGATGGTAAAAACATTACAGATGAAACTAGATGTAATATTTTGGGGGAGGAGTGGATACTGGAGATTGAACCCAGGGGCATTCTACCTCTGAGGTATATACCCTCAGTCCATTTTATTTTGGAACAGGGTTTTGTTAAGTTACTGAGGCTGGCCTCAAATCTGTGACCCTCCTATCTCAGTGTCACAAGTACTTGGATTATAGGCATGCACCACCACGCCCAAGATAGATGTAAGATTTTAAATTTACAAATTTATAAAAGTACATGGAAAGAAAAAATGAATCCTAAATCATGGTGGTAGGCAATGTGACTTATGACAATGGATTTCAAAACAATTTTAGTGGTATAACCAACTTAAGTACAACTTAGTATTGTTATTTTCTAAGTGAAATATTATGAAAATCCTCAATAAAGGAAGATTAACCCCTCTGGAGGGAGCAAGGTCCACTCTGGCCCCTTTGTGTCCATGGCAACCCCTGGGGAACTTATTTATCACAATTGCTTCTGCCACATTTTTGTAATTGTACACGAGGAAGTTTTGTTATCTTTGTTGTTATTTTCTCAGCTCTATAGCAAAGGAATTAACCCAAGATACTTTCAGTTATGGAAATGCTTTGATGTTCTCCAGGTGGGAACATTGCTACCTACAATGTGGGAAAGCTCCTTGTCATGAGGAAACTTTAAAACTGTGTTAGAAAAAAATATTCAGTAATGGCTTTTGTTTTCTTCTAGGACCAGGACCCTGCTGCCTTTGGTACTGACTCTCTGCTGTTGAATTCCTCCAGACATTATCTGAACACTCGCTATACCCTGCTACCTTATCTCTACACCCTCTTCTACCATGCTCACACCAAGGGGGAGACAGTAGCAAGGCCCCTGGTACATGAGTGAGTTCCCTGATCTTCAGAGAATCCTCTTCAGTTTGCAATTTCACTTAACATTTTTAGTGGTAACAAGTCCAGTTAGGACATGTAGAGTACTGTTGCTGTCTATTGGAAATTCCACATGCCTCACTACATCTTGTTTTTCTAGGTTCTACCAGGACCCAACCACGTGGGATGTACATGAGCAGTTCTTATGGGGGCCTGGGCTCCTCATTACACCTGTTTTATATCAAGTATGTTCATAATCAAACAACAGAGTAAAATATTGCACTTATCTCCCTGATTCCATAGTTGAATAACTAGATCCTGAGTATTGATGATTTAATTAAAATCTAAGTGTAAATATAAATGAGAGACATCATGAAATATTTTATTTATATATTTATTTTTGAAACTGGGAATTGAACTCAGGGACATTCTACCTCTGACCTACAACTTTAGCTCTATTTTTATTCTTTATTTTAAAACAGAGTCTCACTAAATTGTGGAGGGCCTAAGTAGCTAAGGCTATTTAAGACCTGTGATCCTCTTGTCTCAACCTCCCAAGTACTGGGATTATATGTCTGTGTCACATATCTGGCTAAAAGTTTAGAAATTAGAAAAGTTGTAATTTTGCTGAGCATGGTGGCACATGCCTGTAATCCCCATACTTGGGAGGCTGAGATAGATTTGATGTCAGTTTAAACAACTTAGTGAGACCTCAGTAACTTAGAAATACCTTATTTCATAATAAAAAATAAAATAAGGCTGGGGATGTAGCTTGGAGATAGAATGTTCCTGGGTTCATTCTATAGTACCAAAAAAAAAAAAGAGATAATTCTTGGTTTCAATGTCTTTAGGCATATGGTGTAGCACTGATGTTGGGTTTAAATGCCTACTGTGTGTGTGTGTGCTGATCATCCATCCATGTTTACACTTGTCTAGTGAGATGTGCTTTGATGTTGATTTGGAAAGAAACTGAAAAGGAGCAAGGAAGGAGAGAAGAGTTATGGTCAAGAGAGGCTTGTTACATTATCTGAAGGGCCAACATATCTTTACTGAGTGTGATTTGGGTAAGAGGTCAGTTGGCAAGAGTGGGGAAGGACCCAGATTACAATCCTCTTCTTGTAAACATGAGGATCATCCATGTACTAACATCAAAGGCCCTTTGAGCTGGCATTTTAACCATTTAAACATTTTAACCATGATTGGTCCTGCTAACCAACAAATGGCCCTGCTGGAAGTATCCCACAGGGGCCTGGCTGGCTCAGTCTCCTCCCAGCTGTTGGACCCCATGACATAATGAATGAACGTTTTCTGCTTCTCCTAGAAAAAGCAGGGCATTGTAGAAAAACAAACTTAATTTCTAGGAATAGTTTTGTTTTGAATAAACTCAGTTTTTGCCTTTTCACAAGTGGAATGGGATGTTCTCTTTTTTTCTCTTAGGATTGTTCAGATGACCCTGGGGAGTGATATGTGGGGGTGCTCCATAAACCATAAAGAGGGGTGCTAACCTGACTTCCTGGTTTGTTCCCCTAGGGCGTGGAGCAAGTAAAAGCATACATTCCAGATGCCATTTGGTATGAGTATGAGACAGTAAGTGAAGTGGCTCCAGTGGTCCCCGAAACCTGCCTCCAGCAGAGGGCAATTCTAAACTAGCACTATTAGAAACTCATGCTAGGATAATGGCACAAGGTTTTACATTAAGTTGATGGTGGGGATTTTTATGCCAGGTGTCTTAGCCTATTCAGAATGGTATAACAAACTATCTTATACTGAAGAATGTGTAAATGACTAGTCATTTACACATTTACTACTCACTATTCATTTACACTGTATTACTACTTATAGCTCTGGAGGCTGAAAAGTCTGAAATCAAGTCACTGGCAGATTACATGTCTGAAGAGGGCTCACTCATTCATTGGTGGCAGCTTCTCTTTGAGCTTTCATGACTTATTAATTTACTCAAAGCCCCCTTCCCTTCGTATCATCACAATTGGGTATTAAGTTCTAACATAAACTTTAGGGGACATCAACATACAGATCATAGCCAGATACTTTCCCAAATGTATGAGGATATAATTTGAATAGCTAGCATGGGTTTATGGAAATTCACTATATTAATCTGGCAACCATACAGCTATTAGACTAGTTGTTGGCCTTTACCTATGATATAAATGTGTGTTAGCTTTCTGTTAAATACCTAAGATGATCACTTTAAAAAAGATAAGTTTTATTTCAGCTTATAGCTTCAGATGACCATGATTGAATAAACCAATTGTTTTTGGCCTGTTGAATCTTGTCATGGTGATGCTGGTGGAGCAAAACTACTCACCTCAGAAAGAAAGAAAAGGGAAGAGGCCGGGGTCCTATAATACACTTTGAAAACATGTGTCCAGTGACCCAAAACCTCTCACAAGGCCTCACCTCTTAAAGTTTCTGTCATCTCCCAATAGCACTAACCAAGAAACCAAGCCTTGAACACATGGGACTTTGGGGGACACTTTAAATACAAGGTACAGCAGATAGTATGGTACAAGGTAAAGAAAGAAGATGGGTTAGAGTCTGTTGCAGCCAACATTCTCACTCACTGCCGGGACTCAAAAAACCTGATAAAACTTGGAAGAAGATTTATTTGCTCACAGTTCTGGAGATTTCAGAATTCAGTCTATGTTAGGTCAGGTAAAGTCTGGGTAGCTCAGGCATGGTGTAGGGGAGAGAGAGAGAGAGAGAGAGAGAGAGAGAGAGAGAGAGAGAGAGAGAGAGAGAGAGAGAGAGAATGAATACACATTCTGCTCTCACATCACAGAGGCCATAAGCAGAGAAAGCAAGCAAGGTGAAGAAGGGATATAAATCCCCAAGGTTATTTCCATGGCTACTTTGTCTATGTGAAGTCTAGGGGGACATTTAAATCTAAACCATAACATAGTTTCAGCTCTACTCTGTATTATTTGTCTTGTTTAAATCACTTCATTTTGAGGTCTCCATGTTTCTTTGCTTTAAGGCAAGGTGATTGAATTCGATTATCTCTAAGTTCTTTCTTAACCTATACAGTTTATTATCTTCTCTGTTTTATTTTTGTTGACTAGGGAGTGGCCATCCCATGGAGGAAACAGTTTGTGAATATATCACTCCCAGGTGACAGGATAGGGCTTCACTTTCGAGAGGGCTACATATTTCCCACCCAGCAGCCAAACACAACTACCGAAATGAGGTAAGCTCTTTTCTTTTCTAAGTTGTGAAATATTTGGTGCTTTAATTGGGCAGGGAATTATGGAGAGGCAAAGAGAGATGAGGCAAGGGAAACCTGCAGTAAGCAGTCTTCTTCTCCACCTTTCAAAGTTGGTCTATATTTGGCATCAGTTTTCTCATTTGGAATGGGGTAAATGTAGCCTTAATTCTTTCATATGACCATATTTCTTTACATTTTGATTACATAATATTATACCAATAGTCAAAATAAGCATTCCATATGGACAGAAATTATCCTGAGTTATATCTCCCAAAGCATGAGGGTCTATAAATTTATAGTAGATAAGAACCATCATGTGAAAGTTGGCATAGCTTCAAGTTAAAGAGCTCAGATTTTGAATACAGACAGCTTGAATCCAAGTGCTCTTTTTCTTACATACTAGATATTACCTTGGGAAACTTACTTCATTGTGCTTATGTGCATTATTGACAAACTGAGGAGGCTGAGTATCTGACTCTTTAGCATGACTGTGAGGATAAATGTATTAATTAATTAATTAATTAATTAAGAAACCAGTGAATATTATTTGTTAGAATGAGCACCAATCCAGTTTCTAGCAGGACCTGCCTCCCTCCACCAATCTTCTTATGGTCATTCTCCACCAACCTCTGCTGCCTGTCTGTTTTTGACTTCACATTTCCACAGAATGTTGATATCTACTCAGTTTCTGCAATATAGTCTAGGGGTTTCTGCCCCTAGGACATGAAGGGGGGATGGTTTTACCTTGTTTCATCTCTTCTTCATCCTCTGAAACTGAGAATTGTTCTTCTCAGCCGGAAGAATTCTCTGGGTCTCATTGTCGCCTTGGACTATAAGAGAGAAGCAAGGGGAGCACTGTACTGGGATGACGGTGTGGCTAAAGGTAGGCTTCCTCATGGGAGCATCACTGTGTTCTCAGTGCAAATGAATAAATACAGGCTGTTCAGTAAGGGACATGATCCTATTATCATGTCAGTAGTTTCTGTACTGTAGTTTCAGTGTGTTAAAATTTATTGAGGAAGTTCTATAAGTCAAGTCCAATCCATTGAAATAGATCTGCTGCCTTTCTAAAAGAAGTAAAGTCCAAACACTGTGGTGATACATGTGTACTCATGTTTACAACATAATTCACAACAGTCAAGTAATGGACCCAACCTAGGTGTCAATCCATGGAGGAATGGATAAAGTAGATACATTTGAAGAAAAATGGATGAAACTGGAAAATATCATGCTGAACTCAGCTAGACTTAGAAAACAAGGACCACATATTTTCTCTCATATGTGGAAGCTAGAGAGGAAAAAAGAAAAGAAAAAGAAAGAAAAAAAGAAAATCTCATTAAATTAGGAGAGATACCATTAGAGTAGTTGAATGGGATTAGGGGATGGGGAAGGAAAAGGAAAGGGGAGGTTCAGGGATGAAAACAGAACAGATAATATTACATGCATATGTGAATCTATCACTATATCACTATAATGCACCAGCAAAAGATATAAAAAGAGATTAAAATGTGCAATTTATGTGTTATGAACACTACAGAGCAACAGAAATCATTGCAATTACTTATTCTCTTATCTCAATTCATTATTAATATCAAGCAGGGAATTTTGTTAATAGCTTTATAAAGCACTGATCCAGTCACTATTGAGCCAGATGGATCTAGTTTGTAGAGTATATTTCCAACCATAAAGCTTTGAAATTAATATCTCAGGAAAACTTTTAGGCTGATTATATGAAAATCCTGCCTTTAATGGGATTAAAATTTAAGGATATTTATGCATTATTTATGACTGCACCATATACAAGAGCTATAAAGAGAAGTTTGGCATGACTACCGACTTTGAAGAGCCCATAGTTTAGTGGGATAGATACAACGTGCATGTGGATAATTACAGTGCAATGCAAGATGTTCCAAATACCAGTAAACTGGTACCACGAATTGCTGTAAGAGCTGATAGAAAGAAGCCCAAGAAACTTCTTTAGAAATTGTAAAAGAAACGGGTAGATTTTAGACAAAATTAGATGCTAAGATACTCTAGATGAAGAGCATGACTTGATAGCACTTCTGATGCCCATGACAATGGATCTTTCCCTTTCAGATGCTGTAACTGAAAAGATGTATATTCTGTATGAGTTTTCTGTTGCTTCTGTAAGTACTGTGTTCAAGGAACACACCCTTTATGCTCCTAGCTCAGATTGCATTTTGGATTTTTGGTGTTCTATAGATGCTTGATCATGTGGAACAGGGCAGTGTTGGACTGTGATGGTCACAGAAAGGGTTTAGGTTAATATGAAAGTGTTCAATCTGTAGCAGATGTCCAAGCCTATACAATATCATATGAGATCTGTGCATAAATTATGGAATCATTTTTTTGTGAAAAAATTATTGCCTTTGAATTTAATGTGATGAGTCCCAGATGCCAAGATGTGACTTTAATGAAAGATATAAGTGGATGTGTGCTGCGGGTGTGGATGATGAGTACTCAGGTACCTTTTCAAGCACTTTTCACTTCCAGCCCCTGAAACTTGGCTGTGGGTACAGGTGTCAAGTGATGACTCTGAAAGATTGAAAGATATAGAACATCATTTGCGTCATCTCTGTTTTCCAGGGGACTGAGAGGAGGAGAAAGCCACATGGTTAGTGGAAAATGAGAGATACTCTAATTTGGTTTTCTTACATGTATGAATAGACATTTCCTTTGTGAGGATCTTTATTCCTTTCTTATCTTTTACTTCTTATAAATTCATGTTGTTTTTAAAATTTGTGCTTTTACCTCTGAAATAATTAAAGATGCCTAGGTAGTTGTAATAAATAACAGCAGGGTTCTTATGTGCACTTTATATAATTTTACCTAATGATAATGCCAGAATATTGACATTGGTACTATCAAAATATAGAATATCTCCATTATCACAAAGATCTCTTTTATTGCCCTAAAGTGGCCACACATACTTTCCTCCTTTCTCTACCTCTTCTTCAGGCCTTGACAACCAATAATCTGGTCTTCATTTCTATAATTCTGTCCTTTCAATCATGTTATATAAGTAGAATAATGCAAAATATGTAACCTTTAACACTTGTTTATTCAGTACCATTTCCTCAAAATTCTTTCAGGTTGCTTTTTTTTTTTTTTTTTTTTTGGTGGTACTGGAGTTGCTAGAAACCCTTGTATCTCCAGGCTACACTCCCAGACCTATTTTCTATTTTTAATTGGAAACAGGGCCTCTTAAGCCATCAAGGCTGGCTTTGAACCAGCGTGATCCTCCTTTCTCTGCCTCCCAAGTGTGGGGATTACAAGCTTGCGCCACCATGCCAGGCTGTTTCTTTATTTTCTATTGATTGCACAGTAGGATTCCAGCACCTGGATGTACCACCTTCTGTTTAATTGTTCATTTGATAAAGAAAATCTGAGGTGTCTCTAATCACTGAGCTATTCTGAGTAAAATAAAGTGATTATGGAAATTCATGTACAGATTTTGATATGAACATAGGTTTTTATTACTTTATACATATAAATGCCTGAGAATACATTTGCTAGGTCTTATATTAGTGCATGATTAGTTTTATGAAAATCTTTCAAACTCTTTTCCAGAGTCACTGTATTGGCTTACATTTCTACCAGCAATATATGTGTGACCTAGTTCCTCTTCATCATCCCCAGCATTTGATGTTGTTACAATTTTTCCTTTTAGTCATTCTGATAAGTCTATGGTTATATCTCCTTGTGGCTTTAATGCAAATTTCTGTGAAGTCAAATGATGTTAGGCAGCTTTTATGTATCTTGAACAAGCTATTTAATTTCTCCATGCTTCAGAATCCTCATCTGAAAAATGGGGTAATTATATTTTCAATCTCATATTCTGCTGGGAAAATTGAATAAACTAACATGTAAAAAAACACACAGAGTAAGAATTCATAAATTTTCATTCTTTTGTTAATAACTTAAATGAAAAGGAAAAACACTTGCATGTGTGTGTCTATATCTTCATGTAATAATGGGTGTCTGTAGGTCATGTAATAATGGGTCTGTGAGCATGCTTGCATCTCTTTGCTTTGTAAGTACTCATCTAATCTACTTGAAAATTCCACAATGTCAGGCCCATATTATTTGAAAAAAATCAGTAAATGTAAACATGAAGTATAAATAAAGTATCTATGATGTGAAGAGTTTGCATTAATATTTTCCCTGGGGACAATCACTTGGCACACAGAGGAAAAGGAAATATCTGAGATCGCCAGAAGAGAGATGTTGAATGTAATGTACCTGGATTCTAAATTGACTGTTTTCCCCCCCCCCCAGAACCGTCTACAAGCAAAAATTATAAATAATAATTATGTGGACCCTGACAACCTCATGTTTACAGACATCAGAATCTTGGGAATGGACAAAAAGCCCAGTAATTTTAATGTCTTACATGACAATTCTGTCACTCCCATTTCAAAAGTTACTTACAGTGCTTCAACAAAGGTAAGAGAGTGTTCTATCCTGAAGGGTACTTGGCTGAAAGCCCTAGCCTGAAGATTTTGACAGCCAGTTAGTCCTTTTTTTTGACTTTGACAGTCTAGAGAAAAATGACTTGTTTGGAGAGACACCATGTCATAGAATGCAGGAGAAGCACATGTATGCAGATACAAACTCCTATTCTTTGTTGGTACTAGAGCTTTGAAGAAGACAGTGAGACTTGAGACCCTAAGAAGAAAGTTAGCTATTTTCTACAAATTTAAAACTGATCCCAGAAGAGGCATAGAGAAAACATTGTTCCATACACTGGCCTAGCTCTGGAGACTATTAGCATATACTTTGACTTCTAGACTATTAGGCAAAAACTTTATCCATGTAGTTCTACCTCACCTCATTAGTTACTAGAATCTTTCTCTTTCCCAAGGTGGTGACCATCACTAATCTCAAGGGCCTAATTCTGGGACAAGAATTCTCTATTGAGTGGGATCTTTTGGTCAGTGACCTAGAGAAGTTCAACTGCTACCCTGAGGATCCTACTCCCTCTGAAGAGAGCTGCAGACAGCGCGGGTGTCTTTGGGAGGTAACCATGATCAAGAATAGATTCCACATTGGCCTAGAAGTTGTAGAAATTTCCCCACAAGTAACAAGGAACCTTTGAAATGCTGATGGCCTGAAGTGCATCATGACCATGTGCCACCATGCATTCTCTAAGTTCTGTGGGAGAGGTGAGCTACATTATTCTCGAATGTCCTGATTCAGGAGAAACTTTGCAACTCCCACTTCTCTGGCCACATCTCTTGATCTCCATTTGACATCAGAGTGTACATTGGGTCACACTAGGTATTTTAAGTGAATTTTTTTATCTATTAGAGAGCCCAAACAGGAAGGGTAAGGTAAGGGTGGTCCTCTTCATTTGAATAGAGGGAATGAAAACTTGGAAAAAGTAGTGATTTCTTGAGTGAACTGGGGCAATAAAAATACTGGATCCTGTCTTTGGGTTCCAGGCTTCAGGTTAAACTTTCTGGATGTTTTGTCATGACATCCATGTGTTATATATGTACCTCTGTTCATTATTTAGGACTGATGTAGAGTGTACTACAAACTGGCTGGCTCTAATAGTATACATTATTTCAGAGTCATCTGGGAGCAAGTTGTTGGAGTGTTGGTCCCTTCAGAGGGCTGTGAGGGAGGTTGTGTGGTTCACCTCTTGCTTCTCATGGTATGCTGGGAAATTTTGGCATGCACTAATTTGCATATACACCACTCCAATTTATATCATTATATCCATATGCTGTTTTCCTGTCTGCTTGTTCCTCTATGCCCAAATTTCCTCTCCTAATAAGGTCAGTAGTCATATTGGATTAGAACCCATTCTAATGACCTCATCTTAACTTATCATCCCCAAAGGACCTATTTTCAACTAGCCACATTAACAGTAAATGAACTGGGACTTATCTTTTGGGAGAAACAATTCAACTTTAACTCATAATAATGAGCAAAACTGTCCTGAGACTTAGTCTCTGATAACTAATTTCTTTAGTAGAGTCTCAAAGTATCATGGAAGAGCATGAAAAAAAATGCCTCCTGTGTTGCAGGACACAACTTCTCCTGGTGTTCCGACCTGTTACTATGACACCATCCCTAATTATGCTGCCAGTAATATTCAGTACTTGCCCATGGGCATCACCACCGACCTCTCCCTCCTGGAGGTTTCAGCATCTACACGGGCAAAAGAAGCTCCACCACCCTCATCAGCAACCACCACTGTCCTCTCTGATTCTCTCTCTGAAAAGATCAGGTACCTCAGACTGAGCGTGATATACCACACAGAGAACATGCTTCAGGTCAAGGTAATTCCCACATTGCAGATTCTGCTTCCCAAGATGGAATTCTCAACTTATAGTTTAGTAGATATGGGAGTCATGAAAATACTTTTTATCCATAATCCTTAGTTTATACTTACAGGAGCTGAGGAGGCCCAGAAGGGTAAGGATTAGAAAGTTAGTAGATAGCAGAGACTGGGTATGACCTTAGATCACCAGGATTCTAAATTTCCTATAATTATTAATTAATGAGATCTAGGTGTGTTTTTAAAAATGTTTTTTGAAAAAGATTAAGTGAAATTAACTCTATGATATTATCTTTAACTATTATGCAAAAATAAATATCTCACCTTGAAATCCAACTTTAATTATGGAGATATTTTCCAATCTTTTAATTTTGCCAAGTTTTCAAATTCCATTTGTATTTTGCACTTACAGTGAATCTCAATTTTGGTTCATGAATTTCTGGTGCTCAGTAGCCACATGTAGCTGATGGACATTGTCTCGAACAGCTGAGCTCTTGACATTGTTTTTGATACTTGCATGTGTCATGTGTCATGAATCATCCTGTGCAAAAATGAATGTTCTGATTCAGGTCTGGAATGAGGACACACTGTGTCTATTCCTAATCAGCTCCCAGAAAATGATACTGTTTTGGATTTAAGAAACCAAGTTTTGAAAATCAGGGCTTTGTAAAACCATTTCACTGACATCTAAGATGTGGGTGAATGAAAGCATGAGGAAAGGGGTGCTTGGTCATAGTGAGGGTCTTCTCATTTGCACAACAATCTCACTTCTCTCATCTCTCCTACACACCAAGCCTGCTAGACAAGTGGAAAAGAACAGTGGGTATACAGGGACATCTCAGGAATGGAAAAGGTGTACAACACACACTCACTCATGCACAATCTGACGGTTACATGCACATACACATTCATATAGCACTCGTCATAAACATACACAAGCACACACGCACACATGCACACTCACTCTATCCATGAGTGTGTGTCTATACCCTTAATATCACAAGTTCTCTAGAGGAAAGGCCCTGTTGGTTTTAATGAGGCATTTCTGAAGTTCACCATGTTTTCCAGACACAGGAATCAGGCAGACATCACATGTATTTTTGGGGGATATTTGATGCTTCCTAGTGTGGTTGAAATGGTTCAAAACATACAGGAACTGAGCTTCAAGTGGTGGAACCTGCCTATGATCCCAGTACTTAGCAGGCTGAAAAAGGAGGATTGCAGGTTCAAAAACAGCCCAGTAAATAGTGAGACTCTCATCAATGTAGCAAGACTTTAAGCTAGGGAGTAATTGGCATACCAGAGTGCCTTCAGATAATGGAGGGGAAACTGCAGTGGAACCAGGGAGTCGGAAGATGGGGGCGGGGAAAGGGAGAATCAATGAAGGAATCACTTCCATGAAATTATGTACATATTATGTACATATGTAAGAATACCAGTGTCAACATCAGTACCCTATATGGAGGCAGGGGAATGGAAAGGGAGCCGGGAGAAAGCCTACCAAGCGCTGTGTGCATGTATGTCACTATCGCTGTGAACTACATTATGCAATGAGGCAATAATGTACCAATAGAAGTATAAATATTACAAAAATAGAGTTGGGGTATAACTCAGTGCTAGAATGTCTCTGGGTTCAATACCTAGTATTTGGGCTGGTATAAAAGGATTTAGGTCTGAGACACCATCAGGAAGAATTTCCTTCTCTCTCTTTGCCAGATCTATGATCCTAGTAATAAAAGGTATGAGGTCCCCGTACCTCTGAACACCCCTCAGTCACCAGTTGGCTCCTCTGAAAACTGCCTGTATGATGTCAGGATTCAGAATAACCCTTTTGGAATACAGATTCGACGCAAAAGCTCCCACACTGTGATGTAAGTATGATTTATTTGATCTTAATTATAGTGTATTTAGATCTAATTTCAGTGGTTCTACTTAATACAAGTAAAATATTAATCTTAGGCACTCTACATAAATATGTGTGTTTGTTAAATAGCATAACAATTTATCCTACTTTATTAGGGATTTTTTTCTATTAGTCATTAATGCATAAAAACTAATCTATCCAAGGTTTAAAAAATATGTTGTTTGATTTCAGAGAGAGAAATCCATGTTCTATTTGTTGTTCTTGTTGAACAGGTAGGAGAGAGAAGCAGAAAAGGTCTTATGTTTTCTCTAATATGTGCAGAATAGAGAGTAGTTGGTATATAAGAGAGATTCCAGATAATAGAAGAGAAACCTCAGTGGAACCAGAGAGGAGATGTAAGGGTAGGGGAGGAGGAAGGCTGAGGCTCATTAATGATAGTATTTACCATTGACTATGTACATACATGTGAATATATACCAACATCAATCTGGGAACTCTGTATTGGGAGGGAGGGAAATGATGTTCTACATTATTATATGAGATTATACTGCACTAATAAAAGTGTACACACACACACACACACACACACACACACACACACACACAGAAATTAGTAAGGAGAGAAAAATGGCTCCTTCTATTGACTTTTCTTTTATGACACCATAGACTTAAAGCATTCTCTTGATATTAAGCATAAAAGGAATTGTTTGTTTTCAGGTTTTAGTCCCTGACCTACTGTGGAAGGTCTGGAGTTTTCTCTATGAAGTTCCACATCTCAGTAGAAGTTGTGTGTGTGTGTGCACGTGTGTGTTTCTGTGTATGTCTTCTGATGTCTGTAGTATGTATTTTGTTTTCTCTCTCATGTCCTTTTCAGGAAGTTCTTTGGACACTCTAGAGAAGTTGTTCTGAGAATTTCACATTTTCCTATTTCAAAGTGTTTTTTAGACCTCATTTATGCATTCACATGCTTGTTCAAGCTTATATGTCAGTGTAGAACAAGAAATAAAGAGATGAATGAGAATTGATTCTTGCCTTCCATGAGTTCATGTTTCTGAAAAGGAGCTCTCAGTCTTGCAAACCACAGAGTAAAAATGCAAGCGTGAAGCCTTGGTACCAACTCATGGTAACTACGACCTGGGCCATTTCATAGTATTTGAACCTGAATCCAGACATGCAATGTTTTAGGAGCCTGCTGAATCAACTAGGCAGCCCACATATATTCCATGTTTGCTCTGGTCTGTGGTCTCCAGCTCAGTGTGGAGGTCTTCCTTTGCTTTGCAGGTGGGATTCTCAGCTCCCTGGCTTCACCTTCAACGACATGTTCCTTTCTATTTCTACTCGACTTCCCTCTCAGTACATCTATGGCTTTGGGGAAAGTGAGCACACAACTTTCAGAAGAAACATGAGCTGGCACACATGGGGCATGTTCGCTCACGATGAGGCACCAGCGGTAAGGACAGGAATGAAATTAGTAGTCAGTTTCTCTTTATTTAAATATGTTTTAGTTCTTGTGATTTTTATGCCCATAAATTAATATCAACGTACTCATCAGCTTTGCTTTATGTTGATAAATGTGCTTTGTTTATAAAATAATAAGCATGCTATTTTGTTAAGAATATATATGCATATATGTATATGTATATGTGTATGCATATACACACACACACACACACATATATTTCTGCCTGCATGGACAACAGATTTTATTTATTTCAAAATATATGTTTTTGAAATATATATTCTATGTGCTTAGCACATTATTAAGTGCTTACTGGAAAATTTAACAAGTATCATTGCTCTTCAGATCCTTATAGACAGAAATATGTAAGGAAATAATGATAGCACAATATATTGAGTGCTGTGACAGAATTATGTAATAATAAGCTGGGCATGGTTGTTCCCTCCTATAATTCCAGCTATGCTGGAGACTGAGGCAGTGTATTTCAAGTTTAAGGTCAGCCTGGGAACCCTAGTGAGACTGTCTCAAAAGTGAAAATAAAAAGATCTTGGGGTGTAGCTCAGTGGTAGAGTACTTGTCTAGCCTGTTGAGGTGCTAAGTTTAGTCCTCAGTACCACAAGAAAAAAATGCAATAATAAAGGATGGGGGGCAGAGAGAGGAAGACATAGCTTTTTACTTGGGGTAAAGAGAAGAAGCCTCTACAGAAGATGTGACATGGAATTGAATATTTCATGTTGAATATGAGTTTACTGTTTGGGCTATGGACTGGAAACAATTTATTGGCTTTTCATTTTTATTACCCTCTTTATTACCAGTATAAGAAGTCCTATGGTGTCCACCCTTACTATATGGCATTGGAGGAGGACGGTAATGCCCATGGAGTGCTCCTGCTGAACAGCAATGCCATGGGTAAGACAGAGGTGCCTCCCCCATGCACCACCATAAACAACTGCAGACCTCTCTTTGGATCAGGGATATTTCTAGAAATAAAGAAATTAAGGGTAAGGGAAATGTAATAATTAAGCTGACTTTCCATTCTTTCTTCATTTATTCAAGACTCATTAAGTGCTCTATACCTGGTTTTAAATGTAAAATTCTGCCATGATACTTTAGCTCCTCTCCACCACATGATATAAGCTGTTGAAATAGTGTATTATGTTTGGAAAGCTCTCAAATCCATCTCTGATTTTGTTGATAACTTTCTAGAGGAGGCAGACATTGAAGAATGAGAGTAAAAGTAGAATTTTTAGGACAGATTTTCTATCAGGGTGATTTACAGCTTTATGGCTGTGCTTTATCTACATTTTACTTTTAAATTTTTACAGATGTGACACTCCAGCCCACTCCGGCCCTAACTTATCGAACCACAGGAGGGATCTTGGACTTTTATATGGTTTTGGGGCCAACACCTGAACTTGTAACTCAGCAATACACTGAGGTTGGAAGCCATTCTACACATTGATAAATCAAATATTTATATTTTAGTTTTACATGCACTAAATTATTTATATATTATTATATATACTAATATTATGTTTATATATATATATTATACATACTAATATTGTTAGTATTGTTACCATGTTCTTAGCATTATTGGTCAATTTTTTTACCCTGGGGTGTTCCCACTGGATTATTACTCTCTTTTGTTAATGTCAGATTTCAGTGTTATGGATGCTAAAGGCATAATAATATCCCATCCATCTCTCAATTGCCTGCTAAATAGCCTATTTAAGAATCTCAGATCAGGTACCAAATTCTAAAGTAATAGGCACCAAATTCTATTCAAATTGATAGAATATAGAGAAACTCAGTTATGATCTCCATGGTTCTATATTTGTTTGATTTTTTTTTTTTGAGAGGCTTAGATCAGACAGTACTCAGAAGAAATTCCAGAGTTGTTGCAACTATAAGCCAACTATCTTTTCTTCCTTAGGAAGTATACTGGATCTTGTATTTCACATTAAAATTAACTAACACAATATTTGTATACATATGTAGGATATAGTATGATGATTTCCTAAGTAATGTACAATGTATAATAATCAAATAGAAAAATTAGCATTTTTCTATTCTAGTTGATTGGTCGGCCAGCCATGACTCCATACTGGGCCTTGGGATTCCAGCTGAGTCGCTTTGGATACCAGAACACTACTGAAATCTCCAGTTTGTATGATGCAATGGTGGCAGCTCAGATTCCTTATGTATGAAACTCTCCCTCAGCTTCTGAATTTTTTAATAGAAATTTTGGCTAGCTGTATATTGAAAACAGCCTCATTGACATTATTGTTGTGGCTATTTAACATAGAAAATGTAGCTGTGAGTCTTTTGCTGAGTAGAGTATGTTACTTTACAAACCTACTGCAGGCTACCCTCTTGAGTCAATGTTCAAAACTAAGAGTTGCACAAATCCTTCAGAAGTTGGTGAAATGATTGGAGGATGTCAGCACTCTCTGACTCTGTCAGGAATATTCTGCAGTAGTCACAGCAGGAGTTTAGTCATGGCTCTGGAGAATTAGAAGTAAGGACTTAGGAGAGATGGATATAAAGAGGTGATGTGAAAGAAAGTGGTTGAGATGAAGCCTTCACATTCTCTAAACCATCTATGCACATACCCCACAGTGACAATCTTGTCCCCAGGAAAGCCCGAGAAGTGTGGTCGATTACTGTCAACAAGCAGAATTCCAGAGAGAATACTCTTTCTCCTGGAATAGAGTTTTACACCTCTCATTTTCTTTCTTGGCTTTCAATTCATCTCCTAGGATTTTGGACGGTTAAGATTGAAATATATGAATAGAGTGTTAAGATATTCTATTTAAAGATAATTTGACACCTATACCCAGTCTATCTTTTATACACATTTTATTATAATCTTATCAATCAGAAGTTAGAAAATATTTATTATTAGAAAAGTAATTGAATATTTTAAAATATTTAATTAGAAAAGTACAAGATGAAAAAAATCCATAGTTCTACCTTACAAAAAGAGTCAATGCTCTAATGTTCTGGTTCATTCTTTTTCAAGTTTTGACTTAAGTGGAAGTTAACATTTCTCCATCTTTAACCTAGAGTTTTAAGGCAGTGTAGGTGATTATCATCTTCAGGCTAAAAAGAAATATTTTTCTTTTTGATCTGAATATTAAACACTTTAGTTATCTTTCAACAACCATGAACTGGGTGGGTTTCATGTGTCATCATCTACACTAGCTTGCATTTGTCTACACACACACACACACACACACACACACACACACACACTTTTGATATTATATATAAAATGTATATGTATATATATATATATCCTAGAAACCTATAAAATAATAAAATTCTTAATTAAATAAATCTGGTTTACTGTAGAGAACAGTGAAACCTAAATATAGGGTCTTTTTTGTTTTTTAGGGAAGTCCCACTTTCTACTCGTAAACATTTCAACTAGCACTTTATTGGATAAGCTTCCCAAGTTTGAGATTTGAAGAGTGAGAAAGACATGAATGAAGGGCAGGAAAGGGAAGAGAGTTCCCATTAGGGGACAGAAGAAGAAAGAGTGGGGACAGGTGAACTGTGAGCATGAATCAGAAAGCAATTTCAATCAGCAAAATTGAAAAGTCAGAGTAGGGGATTAATGAGAAAAGAAATAGCTACGGTCCTGGGCTGGGTCAGCAAGCAGCAGGATCCTGAGCTGGGCAGAGCAGTCGGTGTGCCCCACAGGGCACCTGCCCTAGGATCCTGAGCATTTTGCTTGCTCCTTTCTGTAGGATGTTCAGCATGTAGACATTGATTACATGAACCGGAGGCTGGATTTCACCCTCAGCACCAACTTTCAAGACCTCGGTTTCCTTATTGAGAAAATGAAGAACAATGGCATGCGATTCGTTCTCATCCTGGTAGGTGCTAAGGCAGGTGGAATGGCCTTTTCTGTTTCTATATTCATAATTAAAAAATAATACCACTAAGAGAAACCAAGTGAAGGTTACAAGAAACGTTTCTGCACAGTTTTAGCAACTTCCTAAGAATCTAGAATTAGTCTCAAAAATAGTTTTAAGAAACAAAAAGAAGGAAAGAACAGATGAAAGTGGCCTCAATAGTAATTAGAGCAGGTATGAGAGGATGTAAACAGAAATGGCCATTTTGGATTTGCATGTTGCATCATAGAACAGAATAAAGACATTTCATTTCCTTAAGGAACACTGCTGCTACACGCTAAGAATGCAATGTATTTTAGCTCTCTTTACTTGAGGATTATGTCCTACAAAACTGGTTTATCTCCAGGAGTTGTTTTCCAAATGTTAGTATTTTTTTCAAGAATTTTATGAAAATATATCAATAAATTATTTTAATTCTCAAAATCTTATTTTAAAAGTATAGGTTTCTATGGTTACTGAAAAATCACTCATGTCCTGTCATATTTAAGTTTCTACAGGATTTTCCCATCATTTCATTAGTTAAAGTTTTTTCATACTCTTACTTTCTACAATATGGAAAGGTTTCTTCATTAATGGACAAATATTCTCACTTCTTTTGAAAGATATTGTCCTTCATAAGGGTTTTATTATTTGGGTATCAGTGTCAACTTCCCATTTTCATTGGTTATGGTAACAAGCCTAGTAGATATAAGTCAAGTTATCCACTGGGTTTTATTTAATCTTATTTTTGGAGGTCACCGTTTCTTTCTGCACTATTGAATTATCACATCTTGGGAGAGAATTTGCTTGTAAGTGTTTTTCTCACATTTGCAGTTTTAAATGTTTTCACTACAGGATCCAGCCATTTCTGGCAACGAGACACAGTATCTCCCATTCAGCAGAGGACAGGAAAACAATGTGTTCATTAAATGGCCTGACACCAACCACATTGTATGGGGAAAGGTAAGGCTTGTGGTTCTATGATGAATTCACATCACTATCTTAATGAAAAAAAAACCTCTCAATAAATCTTGGAAAAAAATCAGGCAATTAATAAATTACAAATAAGTAGAAATGTGATGCTAATTAGCTCAACAAACATTAATTAGACCAAGATCACAGATCTAATCCTCTGAAATAACTTGTTCCCACCCTTTATGTATTCCAGTTGGTTATTTTACAGACATTTAAAATCCCTCAAGGAATAACTCTGAAATCTGTGTATCCTAGACACCTAAGCTTAAAACACGCATTCAGTGTTGACCTGTGATGCTTAATCAGCCTCAAAAGTAAATGAATCACTAGTTCCTATAGATTCTTCTCTTTCTATTGTTCCCTTGAATTTCTTCATTATGGCTTTTATCCTTATCCATAGCTACAGCATTCAGGGGGACTTCTTGACCCCAGATAGCAGCTTAGGCTGGACTCAACCTGATCCTTCTTTCTACTGTTCTACTTCCTGCTGCTTTGGCTATGGGCCATGCTCACCTTCAACACTGCCCTCTCAGCTTACCCACATAACACCTGTACAAGACCAACTGAGATTTCACCTTCTGTTAAATTCTCAATAACTCTTTTAGCTCTCCCTGTTTTTGTTTTGTTTTTCTCTTTTCTGTGTTGTTGACCTCAGATTACACACATCATACAACTTAGGAGTTATGTACAGTCCATCTGTGAGCTCTTAGAAAACAAACACTATTTCCTGTTTAAATATCAGTAGATACAGATACTAGAAGAGTACATGGCATATAATCAGTGCTCAATAAACATTTTCTGATTGAATTAATTGATCAATATTGGCAATCAATGCCCTACTAATTACAGATGAAATTGGTTGATACTATTAATTCTTTGAATGCTACATATATTTGGGTTCCCTAATGAAACATAGTATGACTTGAAAGTATTGAGATTAATTTTATGGGCTATGAATGGAAATTAGTATTACATATTTAGAGTCATACTTCACATTTTTAATTTATAAAAGAATTTTATTATAAAATATAAAAGGCAGACAAGAGAGCTATGTAATTATTTAAAAGATGGTTGTTCTTAAGATAAATTTAAAAATGAATTTAGTTAATTATTAAGTTAAAAAACAAAATCATGAAAACTTACAGAATGAAATGAGACCCCAGCCTATTTTCACCCACTAGAATTTTATATATTCAGCCTATGCAAGTTAATTTATGACAAAGAGCTCCCAGCATTTTGTGCAGATGATTGTCATTAGAGTCTAACATATGAAATATCTGTCTGTTTGCTATGTCTTTTAAAAGTTTCAATTTTATCTTTTTTATAGGTTTGGTCAGAGCTGCCCAATGTAAATGTGGATGAATCCCTTGATCATGAAACTCAGGTTAAGGTACAGTTGTAACTAGATTTTTGTCTACATTGCCCTAGACATCTGGTTACTTATATGTTTTATCCTGATGGATAAATAGCTTTATCCTTTGGTTAGGTATCTATAACACAAGTGCTTATCTACTGGTAGATTTTTGTCAGAAAGAGACCCTCAAGTGAAAAATCCAGTAAACAACTTAAATGGAAATGTATTGAAAATCATCAATGAAATCCCTTTTGTGTATGTCCTCAATAGGTTGTAATTTCAATCTAATGTTTTTTGAGAAACAATAAGCCAATGTCTAGATACTTTCAGCTGAGGGGTATCCATTATGAGTAACTAGATTTTGATGGATTATCCATTCGCCAAAGGAATACTAGCCAGCTGAAAGAAGCAAAGGGCTTAGCCTCACATGTGCCACCACATCTGCCTGCACCCACCACCCACCACTATGCAGCTTGCTTTTCCCCAAATGCTGAGACCTCCCTGGTTTCATTTTTCTAATAAACAATTTGTATTTCTAAAGTTTAATTGTGTAGATACAGACTGTTGATTTTCTAGTCCACACGATTATATGTCTAGTCATAAAACGAGTCCTGTGTTTAAAGGTACTTTAAGGCTATCATACCTTTTTTCTAAGAATGTTAAAAATGAAAGGAGCCTCTCCCCAACTCTGTCCACTGTTAATCCTGCAACAGCAGCGGACCTCAGGTTAAATCAGAGAGCGGGATGGGAAGGCTCAGATACTACTCATCTCCCCTCCTGATCCAAAGACTCCTCTTTGAAAAGTAAGACCCCACTGTGAAAATATATGTTATTCTTACAGCTATACAGGGCATACGTTGCTTTTCCTGACTTCTTGCGTAATAGCACAGCTGTGTGGTGGAAAAGAGAGATACAAGAGCTTTATGCAAATCCTCAGGAGCCAAAGAAGAGTTTGAAGTTTGATGGATTGTGGATTGTAAGTGCACCCTTAGTTGTTGCTCTTCGAAAATGTTAGCAGTCAAAACATGGCGAGGCTATTCAGAAATTAGTAAAGCAGGGAGCTGCAACTTGAAGGCATAAAAGGGAGGGGTGATGTTAAAGAATCTAGTTCTGGAAATAGGAATAGCAGAGATTATTTTGGGTTTGTCCAGGGACATATTGTCTGGTGGAAATCAGAGCTCACTGAGGCCATGAGCCAGGTCTGGAGATGCCAGAGCACAAAGGAAAGGGAGAAATACCTTGACATGTTTTACCCACCCCCCAACTTTCCAATGTCTGTCCAGTTCCTCCCACTGGCCAAAGCCCCAAAGCCTGTCCTGGCATCCAAGCAGAACTGGAAACAGGCAAGGCATGAATCTGAGAACAAAGAGACACTCACCGTAGGACTGGTGCAGACAACCCTTTGGGGATAGCTTAGAAAGTTTCCTCAGATGTAAGGAGTTCATGTTAGTTGACACTGAGAGCAGGGCTTCTGGAAACATCTCCGGGGAATGTGCTAGCCAGGTCTGTGCCAGGCTGGGAGAAGCTCATGATCACCCAGAGACAAACATTCAAGCTCACTGGCTGCCCTGGTTCCTTCCTGGCCACAGAAACTTTCAGGGTAGAAAGGCACAGAGCAGACCTGTGAAAGGACACAAATTACCCGACACACGCAAATCAGACAGTGAATACATGTGGATAGCTTTGAGAAATATGAGACTGTGATGACTGTGAGATATTTGTTGCAGTAGAAAGGAGGATGTATCAGGGTGACACAAAACAATGACTAGCTTCCACAAACTTGCCTTTGCAAATTTAAAATTCTCTATTGATAAAGTTGACAGCATATATTTCCTTGGGGGCTCTTCTTTGCATTGAAGGTATACATTCACCAACATATGATTTTTATTTTTAGACTTTGTCCAAGTTATGTAGAACTTTTCAGGAATGTATCTATAGCAGAAAGTAAAAGTTCTCTCCTTGGGTTTGGTCTATGTTGATATCAGAATTATTCCAAGCTGTTAGTCTAAACAACAGTAGAGGAAGTTTAGAGCGACCACGGGCATCAGGTACAAAGCGAATAATGTATAGTAGAAAAAAGAGAGATGGGCTTCTTGTGTGAAGGGGATGAATCAAGAGGTTTTCTTAGGTCCTGGATTCAGTGTTATCTCAATATTTTTGCTATTATGATATGCCACTCATAGTTTAAAAATAGCAAGTAAGAAAAAAAGAGTATAACATTCCATGTGAGCTGTCTATTTCGGCCAATGGCAGGGATTAAACAGAGGGCACTGAGCCACCAGCCAAGGGCAGAGCTTCAACCCCACTTGATCAGTTCCCTGAAGTGTCCTCCATAGCAAAGTCCACACTGCCCCAGACACAACAGAATCACTTTGCTAACTTTTTTTCAGGACATGAATGAGCCATCGAACTTCGTGGATGGATCTGTTGATGGCTGCCTCAGTGAAATTCTAAATAACCCACCCTATGTGCCATGTATGTAAAATGTGAATTTACCAAATTACTTCCCTCAAAAGCCTTGCACATCTTTCTTTTACCCTCAAAATTAACACTAATTTTTTTTTTTTTTTGGTGGAGGGGAACCCATTCTCAACATGATATGAAATCCCCAATAGAATAGCCTTGAATAAGTACAAATTAATGTATTACTAAACAAATATATAAACAATAACACTGTATGGGTATGAAAGACCCAGACAATGCAATTGATTCCATTGATCAATATGAACTGCTTGGTATAATTTATTTTTAAATTAATTTGGTGTTTGTGTGTTTGTGTGTGTGTGTATGTGTGTACTGGGGATTGACCCCAGGTCTCAAGCATGTAATACTGCATATTTCAATATGCATTCGCTTAGTTTAATATTGTCAAGGTTCAATTTTTAAAAACACACACACACAGAAATACACACAGAACCCCCCCCCCTCACACTTTTCTTAAATTTGGAGAATACAACCTAATCCTTGAATTCTCAGCCCATGTTCACAGATGCTTCATGAAGGATACTCCTTGATTATACTGTAGTTCAAACTGAAAGAGGATGTTGGGATCAGAGCATCTTAGACAACTGAGTCCCCTCATCTTACAGAGGACTGAGGAAGGGAATGAGTTCCTAAGAGCATTATATTAGCAATTCATGAAACAGAATCTAGAATCCAGGTTTCTTAATTCTTGAGCCATTGTTAACTAACACATTAATTTATTCACTCATTCATTCATTTTTCTTTCTCCCTTAACACTTATGTATCAAATAAAAATCCTGACAAATCAATATGAGTTAGGGACATTATTACAAAATTGATCTCAACAAAATCCTGAAAATATTACCATGGAGTATCGAAACAAGGTCTTGGGAACATTACCATTTAGTGGAAGACCCAGTCCTATCAACATAGCATTTTGACATCTTGTGAAATGAGCTAGGAGAGCATTCCATGAATTAATTTCCAGTTGGAACAGAAAGAAGGGTGTTTTCACCAGCCCACACCTTTTTCTTATTCTTTATTGGATATTAAATCATAGGCTGTTGCTTTTGTATGTCAACAAAATACCTTGGGAAATTGGGCCTGTTACTGGTAATAAAGTTGTTGCTTGAAATAGAGAAATGCCAAAATGATGATCATTTTTAGTGAATGTGAAAATTGAATTGTTTGGGAAATAACTCAGCATTTCCTCTCAGATTTGGAATCTAGGGACAAAGGTCTGAGCAGCAAGACCCTGTGCATGGAGAGTGAGCAGATCCTGCCAGACGGCTCCCTAGTGCGGCACTATGATGTGCACAGCCTGTATGGGTGGTCCCAGACCAGACCCACCTACGAGTGAGTGGGTTTTTTCACTTGCAGCAAAGATATTTTTTACATTGTTACATTTATTGCTTCATATTTCTACTGTGCTTGTACTTAGGAGATATCAGGCAGATGCATTCAGATGAGTGTCAAAATATCAGGCAGTACCTCTGAGTTAATTTATCATTGAAGTTGTTAAACTCACCTGTTTTAAGTGACCACCTAGATGGCATTGTAGTAAATTCACAGATTATGCAGCTATCTCCAAAATAAAATTTTACTGCCTTTTTATCACTTCAGAGAGAAAACTTCAGCCAATTTTGTCATTTATTCCTTGTCTCCACCTTCTAAACCTTAGCTGATTCTAATCTACTTTCCACCTTTATGCATGATCTATTCTGTGTATTTCAAATATTTGGAATCATACAATATATAGTCTCTTGGGTCTGGTTCATCTAGGCTGTAGTATATATATACACACACACACATATATATATATATATACACACACACACACACACACACACATATATATATATATATATATATATATATATTTTTTTTTTTTTTTTTTTTTTGGTGGTACTGGGGGTGGAACCCAGGGGCTTTCTACCTCTGGGCTATACTCCCAGACCTTTTTTATATATTATTTGGAAAAAGGGTCTCAATAAGTTGCTGAAAGCCTAAGTAGCTGAGGCTGGCCTCGAACCTGTGCGATCCTCCTGTCTCAGCCTCTCAAGCGCAGGGATTACAAGAGTGCGCCACCATGCCCGGCTATGCTGTAGTATATATTGATTAATAATATTTCATTGTAAGGATATACTGATGAATATGTTCATTTATAAACATATGCCACTTTTATATATATCTATCCATAAATATGTAGCATCTTTACAACATTCTCCATGGCTCTAATTCTTCAGAATTTACTTTTAACTACCCCCAATTTTTTTTTTTTTACCTCCATCTGAAATTATAGCCCTGGTATCTGTGATGGTGTCAGTACAAAGCTAATGTTATTAATTTCCTGGAGGTGGGAATTTTTTTTCTCTCTGATTTGAGCATATAGAAAAGCAATTAATTTTTTAGATTTATTTTGTAACCTGCACTTTGCTGAATTTGTTATTCAGCTGTAGATGTCTTTTGGTTAATTTTTTTCAGTCTTCTAAGTATAGGATCATGTCATCTGCAAATAGAGCCAATTTGAGTTTTTCTTTTCTATTTGTATTCCTTTGATTTCCTTCTTTGGCCTTATTGTTCTAGCTAGTTTTAAGTGATATATTGAAGTTTGGGGAACAGAGTTCTTTGTTACTCACATCCACTTGAACTCTGTATCCCTGCCTCATTTCAGCCCTTCATAGTCTTCATCAGATGACTGTGAAAGTTTAAATTTTCTCTATTTATTCCTATTCTTTCACCACCTATACACTCGTACACATATACATATCTACACATATTTCCAATTTGCAAGTGATTAAACTGAAACCTTTTACCTTATATTTTGTCCATGATTTTTCTTCCATGTCTTTCCCTTATATAATATATATGTATATATGTGTATGTGTGTGTATGTGTGTATGTGTGTATCTCTATCCATTTTGGGTTTGTTTTGGTGTGGAATATTAAAAATCACCTAACTGGCTGTTTCTACTATAGTGTCTAGTTTCTTTTCCTGACATAATTTGTTGGATAATTCATCTGTGGCAATTGATTTGTGATACTTTCTTTAGCAAATATTTGGGCTGCATACATGCTAGAATCTAATCTGTTAATAGATTTTTCTGTCACATAGTTGTTTTAATTTTTGAGCATAGATCCATTCAGAAGATTTATTTTTTTCAAGAGCTATGCAAAGATCTTTTAAGTATGTTTACCTATGTGTACAAAACATACTCTGCTTTTGAAGTATAAAGTAATAGGGTGGATTATTATAAAAAATCTGCAGTCATATGTATTATTCGGATTCTCTCAACTCCATGTAGACAATTGTTAACTAGGCTTTTAAAAATAAAATCCTTACTGTAGGTGAAGACATGTTTCTTACTATCCTTCTCTAATGTGAAGATTCTTTTCTGTTTTTTTAGTAATGGGGATTAAACTCAGGTATGTTCCACCTCTTAACCACATCCTCAATATTTCTTATTTTTTAAATTTTGAAACAGGTCTCTTTAAATTGCTATCCTCATATTTCAGCCTGTAAAGAATTGGAATTACAGGCATAAGCCACTGCCTGGCTTTAGCAGGTGTTCTTAGAATCGGGTTTAGATAGTGATAGTAGGTTCTTTCTGGGATGAACTTCTCTGATTCTGAATGGAACAGTGCTGCTGCCTCCTACTCCAAGCTGCAGCTACTCTCTGTAGTGAAGTCCCATGACTGTCCATCCTCAGGTTCACATTCCTGTTCTTCACCAACAGAGCTGTTCAGGAGGTGACAGGAGAGCGAGGGGTGGTCATCACACGCTCCACCTTCCCCTCTTCTGGCCGCTGGGCAGGACACTGGCTGGGAGACAACACTGCTGCGTGGGACCAGCTGAGGAAGTCCATCATTGGTGTGTGGGCTTGTTCCTGGGCCTGTGCTGGTGTATGTGAGGGTTGGGGAGTTTTGGAGTGTGTGTTATGTAGCTATACCTTATCATTTATGTGGATAATAAAATCAGTAAGAGTTGAGTTCCTTGTGATTTTGGGCTTTAATTTATAACCATAACTCAATATATTTTTTAATCATAAATAGCTTTGGGCTTCTAAAGGAGTGAGAAAAAGATCAAACATCCCTTCTCCTTCCTAAATGGCTTTTTTTTTTTTTTTTTTTGTCTAACAAAACCTTACTGTCTCATTGCAGGCATGATGGAGTTTAGTCTTTTTGGAATCTCTTATGTAAGTGTTACTGGAACTATGACTTATCACTAATCATTGTGTCTCTTGCCTCTACAAGGGCTTCCTCATGCTCTTATCTTGCATGTTCTCAGACAGGAGCAAATATCTGTGGATTCTATGGAGATGCTGAATACGAGATGTGCGCTCGCTGGATGCAACTGGGGGCCTTCTACCCCTTCTCCAGGAACCACAACACCATGGGGACCAGAGTGAGTTGGACAGTGCTCATGCTGCATGTTTCTGCCCCTCAAATCACTCCTTCATTTTAGCTCTTGGAGGATTCATACTTATTTCCTGAAGGAAAAAAATCATAAAGAATCACCAGAACCTCCATTTCTTAAAATCCCACAAAGTTTTGAAATCAAGTTATCAATAATTTTTAGGAATATTTTTCTTATCTCCTTGGGGATTAGTACCTAAAAGCAAAGAAGTTGTTTTTATAGATTCCCCATGGTGCCAATATATAAGGATCTCCTTTGCTTTGAAGAACATTGAATTTGTATTTTACTAAAATCCACCTGAGATACATAGGTGCTGCATAGAGACCTATGTCTCGTCACATGTGCAAGACCAGAGTTAGATATGTGCAGGGTTGTGAGGGATCAGTGATAAAGGGGAGGTGGAATATATTCTAGTTTTGTAGGGAGTAGGCATAGTGGAAAGGGAAGGCTAGAAATACCGGGAGAGTAGTGTGTCACCTACAAATAGAGTAAGTTAAGTGTTTGGTGACCTTTTTCCTGATACTACTAAGATGGAGTGGAGAAGAAGTGATCTTTTATATGTTCCCTTGTACCTCTAGAGACAAGACCCTGTGGCCTGGAATTCGACCTTTGAGGAGATCTCCAGGAAGGTCCTGCAGATGAGATACACCCTACTGCCCTATCTCTATACACTGATGCATAAAGCTCATGTAGAAGGCAGCACTGTCATCCGCCCCCTTCTCCACGAGTGAGTGCAGCCCCTTTCCCTGAGCAGCAGATCTGGGCATGTCTCCTAGTCTTCTAAATGATCCTCTGCCATGGTTGTGGGAGCATGGATGAGTTTTTCATATTTATTTTTGAAGGTTTATAGAAGACAACACAACATGGGATATTGACCATCAGTTCATGTTGGGCCCTGCCATCTTAATCAGCCCTGTGCTGGAAAGTGTGAGTTTTAAAATTGTAGATGAGAAGCCCTTCATGTGATTGAGAGCCACAGAAGGATTCTCTTGTCTTGGTTTTAAAGATTCTCTTGTATCACCCAGCTCTGTTCTCAAGCAAATGACTTTCTAGACCACCTGAAGAGGTTTTTAGTTTTTGCAAGATCTCTATGAATGAAAATGCCACAACATCAATTAATTTCTCATTTTGGATATTGTCAACCTTCTATCCTTTCATAATTTATTTTTAAAAGTATTATTATATGTGTTTGGAAATTTTTTTCTAGAATAGTTCTCAATGAAATCTCTCAAACTCTTGACATCCAAATAAAATTCTACTTTTATTTTAATTCTACAGAAAATATTTTAAAAAGTTAAAATTAGATCCTCATTGGAATATTCATAACAATGTGCTGATTTTGTTTTTCAGAAAACTTTTGAGATTAGTGCTTATTTTCCTAGAGCCTGGTGGTATGACTACAGCACGGTAAGAATTAAGTATTTGTGAAGACAGATTGCTCCGTGAAGGCTAGAGGAGGGGCAAGAGTTTTCTCCTGAATTCTAGGCACATATTTTTCCAAGGCAATAATTTCTAATCTTGGCAAAGTTTGTGTGAATGAATATTTGCATAAAAACATAAATAAGCTGGATGTGTTGATACATACCTAAAACCCCAGCACATGGGAGGCTGAGACAGGAGGATCCCAGCTTGTAGGCCAGCTTCAGAAACTTAGTGAGATCCCAGGCAATTTACAAGACCATGTTAAAAAAATATCTAGAAGAAGGGTAGCTTGGAGGTAGAGTGCCCAGAGTTCAATTCCCATTATCAAAAAAATAACAATAAATAGACAAATCTAAACACCAAAATCCCACTGATGTCTACCACCCACTTTTCTGAAAATACAGAGAAAATATTAGGTTTTTCAAGGCTTAATCAAAAATGAAAAATCATTTTTTCTCTTGATGTTACAGCATTTTGCTGATTTTTCAATATGCTTCCTTGCACAAGAGAGAGTTGCAGTATGGGACGCACGCATTTGACCTATTTATTCGTTTGTCTTCATATCTTGCTTATATGCTGCTTCTTTCAGGAATCTGGCCACAGATCTAGAGGTGAGTTCAAATTGTTGGATGCTCCCCTGGACCACATCAACCTTCACGTCAGAGGAGGCTACATCTTGCCTTGGCAAGAACCAGCAAATAACACTCACTACAGGTAAGAAGAGGTAGAAATTGAGGGCCTTGTGTCACTATTTAAATGAATAAAATTTAGGCAGGTTAGGGCCAGATCCTGGAGGGCTTGGAATGCAAAGGAAGGAATTTAAGTATTATTCTGTAGCAATCTGAAAGCTATTGCAGAATTCTCTCTTATTGGGTTTTTGTTGCTAAAGAATTAATCCATACCTCACAATATCAATTGCAATATGTATATTTGTAAAGCATGTATATTTAATTTTTGAAAGTTGAAATTAAGCCAAGTGTTTTATTAAACATTTTTATTCTTTAATTTTTATTGGTGCATTGTAGTCATACATACATAATGTACTACATTAAGTACATCTTGTACTTAATTAAGTACATCTTGTACTTAATGTAGTACAAGATGGTAGAGGCATACATGGAAACATCACTCATTTAGTCTTTTCCCATTAACTTTTAAGTATCACACTTTATTTCATTGTACCTATTTTTAGAAATCTATCTACACTTTTAAGATATTACTTTTATTTATGCATACATAATATTTTCAACAGAAGCCAATCTATGTTCTTACAGTCTATAAACTAATAATAATAACATTTCTTTTTGATAGTCGACAAAATTTTATAGGACTGATAGTTGCTTTTGATGATGACATGAAGGCTGAAGGTCAGATGTTCTGGGATGATGGACAAAGCATTGGTGAGTACGAACTTCCCATTGTCCTTGTATATCACACAAGACAATAGTACCACAGAGGACCAGGGCATCATAGTAAGAACTTAAAACCTACTGTGTCCTGCTACTGTCAATAAGGCAATGGAGTCAGAGACATTTTACAATGTTTGCTTACTCATATATGTTACACTGCAAATTATTATACTACCAGACATAATCTTTAGATGTTTAGATTAAAGAACCTTATGTTATAGGTTTACCAGAGCTGATGTATCCCCATTGAATTGTCTGATAAAATAGTGTGGATGCAAGTATCAGATTGACAGAAATTCATTCTCAATGGAACACAGACATGGCTTTACTATTGGGCTAGCCATACCAGTCATTTCTTCCATATCAGCAGATCTCCTTGGGAGGCAAATTAGAGTTGAGAAAAAATTTTGATTATTTATAAATTGGGAACTAAGTATTGCAAGAAAGGTTGCTTCATATTTTGAGTGCTTTCTTTTCTTAATCCAAAGATAGTCTCATTCTGCCTTAAATAATTAGATTTTATCATTATGGTCAGAACACCCGATTCCTCAACATGGAAACGCTGACACAGTGCTACCAGTCAAATATCAATTTTCACTACTTACTGCTCTGGACCAGAACATTCTGATATTGTAACATATCCCATTTTCTAAAATTATAGCCTTTCACTGTTAATATTTCTGAAGGTTTCTTCTTTTAGTTTTAATTATAAGGATAAGCTATTCTCACTAAAGTTTTAAATATTTTCTTTAAAAATACTTTAAGAAGATTAAAAATTACAAACAGTTTTAATATTTTTGCTGTATTGCCTTTCACTTTTATATTACTTAAGAAAATGCTTCAGTTTTAACCTTGATTCTGAGTCTCTGGAAACCCTTGTTTTCTGTCACTACAGATTACAGTTATCCTTCCCCAGTTTTATATAAGTAAAGTCAGCTAGTGTACACCTTTTTTGTGTTTTCACTTCTTTGAATTAAAAAATGCTTTTTAGAATTCACTCAAGTTATTGCTTATAATAGGAGTAAATTACTTTTTATTCTTGAATAACATTTCATAGTGTGGATATACCACAGTTTGTTCACTTGTGTGCTTACTAATAAACATTTAAGTTTTTACATATTTGGAGCCAGTATTCATAAATCTTCAATGATTATTTTGGTCTAAATAATTCTGTGATTCTATATTTTCATCTACCTTGGGTAAAAATCTGGGAATGGAATTGTTGGAATGAATCAGATAAATATACATTTAACTTTTGAAAAAACTTCTCGAATATTTTTAAAGTGGTTCTACAATTTCCCATTATTAAGAACAATGTTTAAGAGTTCTAATTTTTCTCATCTTCACTACACTTTCTATCATCAGTTTTTAAATTTTTGACTACTCTAGTAGATGTACACATTGCATTACAGATTAAATGTGTAGTTTCCCGATATTGAACAACTTATAATGTGTTTATACAACATTTGAGTGGGGTACTGAAAGAAACCCAGACCATTTCTCCATTTGTTCCCCTGATATTTGTTGTCTTTATTGCTGAACTCTAAGGATTCTGGTCCTTTACAAGGCATATAATTTAATTCTATCTATGGCTTGCCTTTTCAGTATTATTATAGCATCTTACGAACATACA